>NW_019267819.1:231708-274432 GCF_002742605.1 Olea europaea var. sylvestris
ATTAAAGAAGAGGATCATTTCGAACAGTTAAGATGTTCGTTTGAACGAATGAGGCAATATAAGCTAAAGTTGAATCCCTTAAAGTGCGCATTTGGTGTTAATGCAGGGAACTTTCTTGGTTTCTTAGTACACAAGAGAGGGATTGAACTTGATAAAAATAAAGCGAAGGCTATCTTAGAAGCTAAACCACCTAGCAACAAAAAAGAGTTGCAAAGGTTTCTAGGCCAAGTAAATTTTCTAAGACGCTTTTTTTCAAACTGTGCAGGGCCAACTAAAATCTTTTCGCCGCTATTAAAGCTGAAAAATCAGGACGAATTCGTCTGGAAAGAAGAACATCAAAAGGCTTTTGAAAGCCTGAAGACATATCTATCAAGTCCACCAGTGTTGGTGTCACCAATCCAAGGACGGCCGATAAAAGTATACGTGTCGGCTGAAAAAGAATCAATAGCTGGAATGGTCGCACAGGAAGACCAAGTTGGTGAAGAAAGGGCAATTTACTATTTAAGTAGACGGTTAACTAAATGTGAATGCAATTACTCTGCTATTGAAAAATTATGTCTTGCGTTGTATTTCACATGTACAAAACTAAGGGCCTACTTACGGCCCGTAACCGTTTATTTAATTTCTAAGGTAAATTTAGTTAAGTATATGTTTTCGCGCCCTATTTTACATCAAATGGTAGGCCTTTGGACACTAGCTTTATCAGAATTCGAAATACAATATATACCTCAAAAGGCAGTCAAAAATCAGGCTTTGGCTAACTTTCTAGCCGATCATCCATGCCTTGACATGCCTGAAGAAATCGAATTAGAAATCAATTCATTCGAATTAAAACCTTGGGTGTTGTATTTCGATGGGTCAAAGACCTCTAAAGGTGCAGGAGTAGGAGTAGCGTTGATTAATCCTTTAGGAATTTGCTACAAGTTTGCATTTACCTTAGACAGAATGTTCACCAACAATCAGGCCGAATATGAAGCCTTAATTGTAGGCCTAGAACTAATGATAGATATGGGAATAAGAAATGTGATCGTTAGGGGCGATTCTCAATTGGTGATCCATCAATTGATCGGTGATTTTAAATGCCAAAGTGATTCCATTATAACTCAATACGAGATCGCCCAAAAATTACTAGAAGAATTCGATCAAGTAGAACTCCAATGCGTTAATAGGATATATAACGACATGGCAAATGAGTTAGCCCAAATGGCATCAGGGTACGCAAAGGTTTTGAATTGGAAGTCTACTTGTGAATATAGAATCATATTGCCCGTGATTCAAAGAAGGCCGAGAAAAATTGAACTTCATTGTATACAAGATGGAGATGCAGTGGATTGGAGAACAGAGATTAAAGGGTTCCTTAAAGAACCTAATGGAGGAGTTTGCAGGAAAACAAAGCTATGTTTGCTGAATTACACACTAATAGATGAAGAGTTGTTTAAGAAACGCTCTGATGGTGTATTACTAAAGTGTGTAAATTTGCAAGAGGCCAAGACGATCATGGCTGAAGTGCACGAAGGGATATGTGGAGCCCATCAAGCTGGCCATAGGATGAGATGGTTAATTATTAGGAGTGGATATTTTTGTCCAAAGATGGGAGAACTATGCGTTCAGTATGTAAAAAATTGTTTAGCATGCCAAAAACATGGTCCAATACAAAGGATGCCAGTACGAGAGATGTTACCTATTATTAAACCTTGGCCGTTCAAAGGTTGGGCGATAGATCTGATAGGAAAGATCTACCCTCCATCGTCCAAGCAACATACTTTTGTTATAGTTGCAACCGACTATTTCACCAAATGGGTAGAGGCGGTACCTTTGAAAGAGATCACCCAGAAAAATGTTATAGAGTTTATCCGTGATCACATTATTTATAGGTTTGGAATTCCACAAACTTTAATGGTAGATCACGGAACATCTTTGAATGGGGATCAAGTGAACAAATTTTTGAGCGAGTTTGGGGTTAAATTAGTGAACTCCACACCGTACTACTCTCAATCCAACGGACAAGCGGAATCTTCTAATAAGATTCTAAAAAATATCATCAGAAAGATGATAGATGAAAACGTCAGAAATTGACACGAATGTTTGAACAAGGCCTTATGGGCTTATAGAACATCACCTCGGTCAAGTACCAAAGTTACTCCTTTCCAACTTGTTTATGGACAGGAGGCCGTTTTGCCTATGGAAAACAACGTGCAATCTATTCGAGTGTGCTTGCAACATAAGTTGAATGATGATGAGTATGCTGAATCACTAGTTCAAAATTTGTTGAGTTTAGACGAATTGAAGTTGGATGTCTTAGATAGGTTGCAAGTTCAAAAGCAAAGAATGGCTAAGTTTTATAATAAAAAAGTCATAGCCAAGTCGTTCAGCTTGGGCGAACTAGTTTGGAAGACGATACTCCCTTTGGATACCAAGGATCCAAAGTACGGGAAGTGGTCGCCCAATTGGGAAGGACCATACAAAATAAACAGTGTGTTGCCTAATGGAGCGTACCACTTGGAAGATTTAGATGGCACCAAGTACGTAAGATTCATTAATGGCAAATATTTGAAAAAAATATGTTCCTTCTTTATGGGAATGTGAACAGATAAAAACATAACCAAACATTCTAGACGATCAAAAGATAATAAAGACAGAGCGAAATACGTTCGAATAAAGTTCTTTATTATCAAACGTTCATTACAAGAATACAAAAGATACAAATGAATGGACATGCTACAAAATACAACTAAAGTAAGATGATCTCCCGGTTGATCGTTGAGTAAGCTTCACACCGCCTTCCTAAATGCATCGCCACAATGGTGGGATTGACGAGTAAGAGGGTGTACTGGCCCCACCGCCTTCCTAAATGCATCGCTGCAATGGTGGGATTGTCGAGTGAGAGGGTGTACTGGCCTCAGCACCTTCCTAAATACATCGCTGCAACGACGAGCAAAGAGGCTGAGAAACACTCTCAGCAGGCAAGCTGAGAAGCACGCTTAGCAAGCAAAGTGGCCCACAAGCAGCCCAAAAATTGCCTCCCATCATTGACTCCTTGTGAAGAACAAAGAGACGATGAGAAGAATTTTGCAGAAAAGAACTTCGCTGCTGGCCAGAAAATATTTCCTATACCTCCCATACCAAAGGTGACATCAAGGTAAATATAAGGCGGACGGACTAAACAATCCATTTTTGGATCAGGTTGATCGTCAGAATGCCAAGAAATGGCAGCAAATTGATTTCGAAGAAGAAAATGAAGAGATGAAGATAGATGATGAAAAATGCGAAACATTTATAGGGGGGTGAAGATGAAGAGACAGAATATGAACAGCCACATTTCTGTCTAATAAACGGAATTAAATAGCCCTAAGTTTTGGGAACAGTAGTGGGAATATCAAAAGGGAATGGACAAGATTCTTAGTGCAAAGCAGTTAAGTGCTTAAAGAATTGATGACTAAAAAATAAACGTCAAATAAATGCGCAAGAAATTAATGTTCATTAATGATGAACAAAGTTACAAAGGGAAAAATAGAATTACAAAAGAAAAAAGACATCGTATGTCTTAATTACAGTCTACCCCATAAAGAACGAATTCGTTCCCTAAGTTTTTCTCAATCCTCGTTCTGTCGAGAGGAAGTGATGTTCAATTCAGCCGCGACATCATCATCATCAACTTCCAACTTCTTGTACTGCTCGACCAAGGACTTAGTTCGCTCAATTCCCTAGGAGGCGTTGCACATTTTAGCAGCCATCCTCGCCCTGCAGTCGTCCATTTTAGCTTGAAGTTCCCTCATCTGAGCAGCCAAGTTAACCATCAAAGAGTCTTCAATCATGACTTCGGAGGAGATTTCTTTCAACTCGTCCTCAACCTTGTTAATCTCCATACGCAAAGACTCTTTCTCAGCTACGGCTCGAAGATATTGAGTACGCTTGGCCTTTAGTTCAGTATTCTTGGCCAGCATAGAAAGGACCTCAGAGTGGATAACCTTCAACGTCGCCTTAAAATCGACAGAAAGATTGAGCGATGGAAGTGTCAATGCTTGCTCCAACTTCGCACTTAAGTGCTCAAGTTCATCCTTGTGCCTGGCAGCACTAGCCCTTCCAATATCCATATCCATGAAGGATACGTACTCAAATATCAATTCCTTCAGGAACTTCAAGTCTTCCTCTGAAGAAGTAGCAGGACGATCGGATGGAGCAGGGCGAAACGTCTGAATTTGCCCCCAGGAAGCAAACAAGTCTTGGATAGAACGCACAATCCTGTCAGCGTCCTGCAAAGAAGACTGCCAATATTGAAAATCCTCACTACAACAAACAAGGTGGAAATAGAAATGAAGCAAAAAGAAAAACTACCTCGTCGACAATCGTAGAAGATGGTGAGCCCTCAGCCAAGCTTGCCACCAACGACTCATCCATTCGTGAGGACTTCCCCTTGTCCAAGCGAGAAGATGTTGCCACAACGGACGGACTCATAGGAGTATCTGCAAAGCTCAAGAGCAACAAATCAAAAACCAATAGCACGAGCAAAGGTAAGACATCAAAAAACTGAATTACCTTCTGCTTCGATGTTTGGGGGGTCGACGCCTTGGGAAGAAGGTGGCTCATCCATGGGTTGTGATGAAGACTCTGGGACTAAAGATGCATCTTTAAGCATGGTCCCCTCATCAACCGGTTTGGATGAAGTAGCCTCAGCAGAGGATGAACGAGCAAGAGTTGTCGATGCCAAAACCTTTGAAGGAGAGGCTGAGCTTTTCTGAAAAGTCCAAAAGATCATCAGTACACAGAAAAGTTTCAAATGTGGAAAAGCATACTTGTAAATAGACCAATTTAATTACCTTCCTCCTGACGATAAGAGGGGCATCATCATCATCATCATCAACATCATCCTCCAGAATGGGAGATGCTGAGGCTGGCCGTTTGCGGCTTGGAGCACTCTTGGCCGTAGTAGGCCTAGCAGGGAGAGAAGAAGATGGACGAGCAGGTTGTTTAGTGCGATGAGAAGGAGAGAGGCTCCGAATAGACAAAGGAGTGACCGAAATAGGAGGAGGAGAAGAAATACTCGGTTGGTATAATGAATGAAAGGCACGATTGACCTCAGTCGCAAATAATCTGCGCTTCACCGATGGCCAGAGTTGTTCAAAAAGAGGGTGAGTGGCATGACAAGAATTAAAAGGGGCTAATGAAAAGTGGCTTGATAAATGGAGGTTGCGAGCGTTTATAGCCTCTGCTTCCGCCTTATTAATGGTATGAAAATGGTCAATTAAGTTCTTCGAATAGCAAAGAGGAATAGGCCGAGTTTGGCCAAAACCAAGCTGACGAGCAAAAAATTGGGGAGCATAAATTTCTACCCCCGCTTTGGCATTGGTCCCAGTTAAGATATCATGGAAAAGCTCCCTCCCGGTTAAAAACTGGATCCAAATGAGCAGGGAGGTGCTCACGCTATCTATAGTGGAAGGGGGATGTACATAGTTTGGAGTCAAGAAAGGAGGGAAAGGAAAAAATGAAGAGATTGAATCTAAAGAATAAAAGAAAGAAAAAATGTCCCTTCTGGACATATTTACAGGAGTTACGGCCTCCATAGCTAGCCCATAACAGCTAGCAGAAGGACAAGAAATGGATGGAGCACCAAGTGATGGAAAATAGGATCTCAACCACAGTTGAGTAAACCAAAGAGGTCCACTACCAGTGGGAGATGCACCATTCTTCAATTGAGCTTGAAGAGAAGTCATGCCTCTATAAAGAGCAGCCAAAAACAAAGAACATAAATTCAAAGGCCTGCCACGCGCCAATTCGTGCGCTATAGGTAAATAACTCAGAGAAGGCTTTATACTTGGCACGCACAAAACATATTTATAAAGCCAAACTAAAAGGAAGACCACTCGCTCAGTATGGGTAGGCTCAGCACTCGAATGATTGTGGAGGGTCTGCAGACTTGAATAAGAGTCGGTATAGTTTTTACCAAACTTTGGGGCGCCACCAGAAACTAAGATACCTGGGAAAATGGTATCACCCAAAGGTGGTAGATTCACCAGGGCCCCAATATCCCTTAACGTAATAGACATAGGGCCAAGAGGAAAAATAAAGGTGTTATACTCAGGGGACCAAAAATTCAAGGCAATCGAAAAGAGCGCTGAATCAAAAGTAGGGAGGCGAATAAAGACTTCTAACAAATCAGAAATCCTAGCGCTATCAAAAAGTGCCTTAGTAGGACCATGACCCACAAGGCGAGCATGCCACCTACGAAAAGCTACATCAGATTTAGGCCAAGTGCAAATACCTCTTTCGCGAAGTGGCCCCAATGGCAGAGAGTTTAGAAAAGGAGGGCCGTGAGTGCAAGGGAACAGTTGACCCACCGCCGCCTGTTCAACTGCCTCCGCATTGTTGAAGAAAGGACCCAAGTAAAACTCATTACATCCAACTTCGGCGGGCGCGAGAAAACTTGGGGTTATGTATGGGCGACTCAGAAGTTTCTGAAAGTCGTCAAAACTAAAGGAGTCGCTAGCTTGAGATTGTGAAGCAGCCATTGGAGAAGGAACGAAGCTTTTCAGGGTTACGTAACAAGGAAGCAAAAGATGAACAGTGAATCGTGAAAGAGATGCAAAAAAAATATGAGGTGTGGTTTGGTAGAAGTGAAATGACGTGTTTGGGGTTTATAAGGGTTTGCAAAACGACGCACCTTTTCAAGTTATAGAAGGAAACAATGATTGAAATTCTTGGAAATTTCGAACGTTGCTGGAAACACAAAGTAAATACGGCAAAATTCAATAATTATTATTAATTCTGCCATATTGGGGGGTAATTGTTGACACATAAAAATTCAGCCCAAATCGAACGGCCCAAGGAGTAAAGCCCAATTGGAGGATCCCCAAATCAGATAGCCCAAAGAACGGAGTCCAATCGAACAAATCAAGGTGAAGGCCCAAATAAGATAGCCCAAGAGTGTTGTAACGCCATCGCCCAAGTTTGCAAGTCGCCCAGAATCTGAACGAATAGAGTGTCATACGGTCGCCCAGAGCTGTTATTCTATTCTCGCCCAAACCTTCAAGTCGCCCAAGGTATCAACAGACATAACGCGTCGTGGTTATCAAGAAATGCAGTTATCAAGGCAGTTGTTAAAGCAGCCCTATCACGTTCCACGACTCAAGGAATTCAATCGAAAGTGGTTGAACGATGAAAGGTAATGGCAGCAGTTAAAAGGCAGTTTTCATGATAAAAAGGCCACTACGAAGAAAGTGGGTAGTTATAGGGCGATCAAGCAGTTTTTAGAGCAGTTAATCACAAAAAGATCGTCTATGAAGTATAAAAGGGAGAAAGAACATAGAAGCAAAGGACCGAATCCAAAAACTCTCGAACGGAGAACATGTAATTTTCATTTCCTTAGTTTTTTAGACTTAAACAATTTTCTTTCAGTAACTCATGTGCTTGCGCCCATTGGAGGCACGTTGTTTTCCATTTCCAATTGTAAAGTTCATCGCCAATAAAAGAACACCCCTTTTTGGGACTTTGTCTCAAGAGGTTTCGTCCCTTACACAATCGTCTGATCCTTTTTAATTGTTAGTGACTTAACCCGCGCGAAACAATAACAAGATTTTAACATATCATGGAATTGGCTACAAGTTTCTCAAATGTGAATTCGACCATGTACACATTCCTACAAGAAGTTTACTACCCACTATATTGCTGAACATGTAGCTATATAGTTTTGTTCAATTTGATAATGAGCAAGTCAACACTAGAGATACTGACTAATAAAGAAACCCAACTAGAGATTTCAGAAAACAGTGACAAGTATGTTTTTACACACTTATTCGGTCCACAAAATATGACTAATTATTGATAAAATTGGTTGATTATGACTTAATTCTATGCAATTTCATGTTATAGGGCCATATTGATGAATATGATGGAATTCATGAGAAAAGATCCCAAAAAGGAGCAAAATGAAAGAAAATAAAAGTTTGGGGACCAAGTTGCAATTAATTCACAGATGAGACGGGAAATGGCATGAAGATTCAAAAGTGTTAGAGGTCAATTGGATGAGGAAAGGAGTCAAACAGGTGAAATATGGCCGAAGTATTATCAAGTATCAACTTTTAGGGGAAAAAGCTATGCTCGTAATTTTTAATATCTACTTGAAATCCATTTTTGGTATAGTAAACATCAGAATTTGAGAAAGCCTATTTCTATCAAAATTGTAGATCTTTGAGTTTGATTCCCAACGCACTTTGAATCACTTCAATCGGAGATCAGAAGAGAAAGTTATAACTAAAATATTAAAAAATATCCAGCGGAAAGAATGACATAACCATGCGGTCGCATGGTAGAATTTCCATGTGGCCACACACAATCAAACAGGGAATTTCAGGACCCAAATCACTTGTACCATGCGGTCACATGGGTTAACACCATGCGGTCGCATGGTGTAAATTTCTGACGCGATTCTGCTATTTATAGTTTTCATTAAAACTCTTTTGGAACTCGATTGAGACGCAATACAAAAACCTAGAGCCATCATATTTCAGGAGAGAACACATTGGGAGGAAGAAAAACACATATTAGAGAGAATTTGGAGCTACAACATCGAAGAAAAACACAAATACCGATGGGATTTCACGCGATTATATAACCCGGTGATGTTATTTCTTCATATTATTATGTATTTTGTAATTTTCTCCATGCTAGGCTAGAAATTCTTGTGCTAGGAGATCGATGAACCTTGTAATGTGATTCTTAATTCCTTTTTTCATATTTTTGACATTAAAACAAGTTTGATTATTTTGAATAGTTTATATACACTTAATTTCTTCCGCAATTAAGGGCCCGTAATTGTGTGAGTTTGGGTAATTTATTTCTTTCATTCGAGAGAAGGGAAATAGGTTCGACAAGGTCTAAATCATCGTAGAGTCCGATAGAGAATAGAAATATACCGTTATGCTCTGTGTGAATCTTTAAGTGCTCACAAAACTACATGCATTTTTGTATATTTATCCCTGTCATAAAGATCTAGGCTGGTGGTATATGAGAGTAGGTTCAACTTTGTGAGAGAGAGACTGTTGGATAGATTCAGGAGCATTGATTCCTCATAATTTCAACGTGTTGTCAAAATTATAGAACTGGGGTTAAATTGAGCATTGCTTGGGGATTCGTAATCCCAGTGCGTTATACATTCATTGAATTCATTAATTTATGTTCCAAACATTCAAATTGCGTCTCTAGTTCATTTAAGCGTCAATTTGCATTTTAATTCATTCAAATCATACACATTTGCATACCTAGTTTAGATTAGGGCTTTTGACATTCTTATTTCGGTTAAGGTCAAGATAAATAAAATTAGGCTACTAAGTTCCACTTTATTTCTTGTTAATGAACCGTACACTTGCAGTGAATTAAATCAAAAGAAAATATTTCGTGAACAAACAGAATTTGAAAGGAAAGAGAAAAATTGAAAACCTTGATGATCTGCTGTGCAAGAAATGCCATCCAAATGAAGACTAGAAGACCGAGTTCCTTCTAACGAACATTCTCAAGGACATCGACATGAGATTGTGAGTTGTGTCATATTTGAGTTTGGGAAATGCATACTAGTATGGAAATATATAACAACTTGGGTTTTGCCAAGCCTTTGGCTTCGTTTTTCATGTCATTTCTAGAGCCACCACAAAGATGTCTATTATATTGCATCTTCTGTAACATTGCGTGGTGGAAGAGGATAAAATGCATGCTTTACTTAGTGGGGAAATTATGGCCCAAAAAGGAAAAAAATGTGATCCTTCAGTGCATGTTTGGTCCGTAGTATTAGATTGTACTCAACAATACAATGAACAAAATTTTATCAATGTACTCACCACTTGTCTACAGTTACTTCACAGCCTCCTACAACCAAACAATAACTGTCATTTAACACGAAAGAGAAAGATGAGCTATACCAAGAATGACAGGAGGGTCCAAAGAATATAAATATATATTGCACTAGGATTTGCCACACCTCAATTAATTTGAACCCTCATCTATAAGGTTCAGGATACAAATGTCAATAACATAAGAAACCAAAATGCCACCAAACTATATAAAAAAGAATGATTACCTTTTTCACAATTGTTTCTTTTTTTTTCCCTATTTTAACTCCTTAAAAAAAGGCCTTAGTTGATATACCTGCAAGTGTCATATCATATAAAAAAAAAAGAGAGCCACTGAATCAGGATACATAATAAACCAATTGTAACACAAACACTAATTACTTATTCAGAAAAAAATTAACAGAATGGTGACCATCCAATCGACGAATATCATATAGAAAGCAACTCCTATGCAAATGCCTAGCATAAGCATAGGTTGGATGAGAACAACCGAATCATAGTCAATAATTGGAATGTTAATAGTTGAATGCTTGAGCTCAATATTGTAGTAAATAGTCAAGACTGCAGATGCCATGACCATACCTATCAAATTAGAAATGGCATTTATTGACTCCATAGAACCAAATTTTAACCATACCTTTTCAAGATTTACAAGGCCATTAAAAATAATTTGATATTCTTTATCCAGGATTACAGGGAGACTAAGAACTTCAGCTTTGGGAACGTCTAAAACTGTATGCATAGATTCTTGGATTTGAATTAATTCAATGAACAAAGAACTGGGAATATCCAATCGTGCTATATAGAAACAAGATTAATGTTTAATCTTTCCATGTGTTAGAGACGACTTATAAAAAGGGCTATGTAAGGATTGATTTTTGATATATTTGTTTGACCAGTTTTAACCCGCAAGAACATGATCAAAACACAATTTATATAAATGAAAATTTGGACAGAGTTTCGGCATAAAGATTACGCAAAACAAGGATTAAAAAGGAGTAGAAATAGAGAATAATCCAAGGCGAGACGTTATCTCTTTCCTTAAGACAAATTGCCCTACTACAATGCTCACGGTGAATGGCACTTGTCTTTCAAGATATAATAGATTCACAACTTGTGGTAGCAGCACTTCAAACCATAAGAAACTGACAAACTTTTGACAGAATTTTCCCTCTACAAAGGAAATGTATGAAATGCTATGGAATTAGAAAGGAGAGAATCGCAAGAGGAGAATGAATGCTCAATGCAATTGGTGTATCCAAAACCATTTCCATAGGGTTCTATTTATAGATATAGAAATAGTGCAAAAGAAGTAGTGTGGGCCAAAACATGCATCCTTTCAAAAAAGTTGCAATACTTGGTCAAAACTTGCACCTTTCGAAAGGTTGCGACACTTCATATCTTCCAAATTTTGTCCACAATTTTTTATTCATCCGGAATTGGTTTCGAGATTCCAAATGTACCACGACGATCTACTCGAAGAGTAGAATAAATTGGTCTATTTCCTTTTGTAATTTGACCATCGGATCAAGTCCGAATATCTGGTCAAAGTTGACACGTAGTCACACCTTTTCATTTTCCACTTTTACACACCTTTTCATTTTTCAATTTTTGGTTAATAATTTGAACCAATTCCTACAATCTCCCACATGAATGGAAATTCGGGTACGCATATGCAAATGTGATGATATGATGCAATGTAGAGAGGGTTCGAAAAAATACTGCATCAGGGATGGTGGCTTCTAGCCTTGAACCTCCTTTAGTAAAATATTATCGGACTTACACCGCTAATTAATGAACCATCGGTCTTGAACCACTCAGCCTTTGGTATAAGTCAAGACAATAGTACTCACATAGATATCTTCCCTATTCTGTACTTAGTTCTCATGACTTGGTTCATTTTGGCCCTGAACCCTTCTTGGTTTCATAAATATTTAAAGAAATTCAAACCTTCAACAATTCTTATCGAAACGGCCCCACTTCACACTTACATAGATGACCTCCTATTAAGAGTATTCTGCCCTACTCCACTTGACTTAATCAAGATATAGGAATCATTAAAAAATAATCTTAGCCTCTATTCACTCTGCACAAAGCACTTTAGTATCATAGGAATGAGTTCGGAATTCTAATTTCCTAAGTGCTTCATGGAATTTTCACAACTTAATTGTCCCTTTAAACCAAGATCTTGGGATCTCCAGTCAACAAGTTAGGGTAACTATTGTAAAAACTCTTACGTAGTAGGCTTTAATCCCATTTCTCTCGATAGGCAACGCACTTGATCTCTAGGCAAACTTTTCGTAAGTGGATCCGCAATATTCTCCTTTGATTTCACATAATCTATGGAGATAATGTCATTTGAGATCAGTTACTTAATGGTGTTGTGTCTACGATGAATATGTCTAGACTTACCATTATATACATGCTGCGTCGAGCCCTTCCAATTGCTGATTGACTAACACAATGTATACTTATCGCAGGTACTGGCTTGGGTCAACATGGAACATCTTCTAAGAAATTTCGAAGTCATTCTGCTTCTTCTCCAGCTTTGTCCAAAGCAATAAACTCAGATTCCATCATTGATCGAGCTATGCACGTTTGCTTTGTTGATTTCCATGATATAGCAACTCCACCAATGGTGAATACATAACCACTAGTGGACTTAGAATCCTTCATATCTGATATCCAATTCGCATCACAATATCCTTCTAGTACCGCAGGATATTTTGTGAAGTGTAATCCATAGGTTAAGGTATACTTCAAGTACTTTAGAACCTTCGTCAAAGCCTTCCAATGATCACGATTTGAATTACTTGTAAATCTACTAGGTTTATTCACCGTAAAAGAATATCCGGTCTAGTACAGTTTGTAATATACATAAGCCTGCCAATTATTTGCGAATACCTTAGTTGTCATATGTTTTCTCTCATATTCTTGACTAAGTGCATACTCCGATGAAGAGGAGTTCTCGCAGGACTTTCCTCAAACACATCAAAATTCTTAAGTACTTTTTCTATGTAGTGAGATTGTAAAATTACAATTTCATCCTGCGTTCTAGAGATTTTAACCCCTAAGATTACATCTGCTATACCCATATCTTTTATATTGAAATGCTTTGTTAGCGTCTTTTTTGTGTTAAGCAACATTTCGTGACTATTGCCTATTATTAGTATGTCGTCCACATATAGACATACAATTACATAGGTATACGATGTATGTTTAATAAATACACATTTGTCACATTCATTGATTTTGAATCCATTTGACAACATTGTTTTGTCAAACTTTTGGTGCCATTGTTTAGGAGCCTATTTTAATCCATACAAGGACTTAACAAGTTTACACACTTTGTGCTTTTGGTTAGGAGAAACGAACCCTTCAAGTTGCTCCATGTAAATCTCCTCTTCTAACTCACCGTTTAGGAATGCTATTTTTACATCCATTTGATGAATCTCAAGATTGTGTATTGCCGCAATTACAATTAACAACTTTATGGACGTGATTCTAGTCACAGTGAGTAGGTATCAAAGAAATCAAGTCCTTCTTTTTGCCTATATCTTTTAGCAACCAATCTAGCCTTATATTTATCAATGGATCCGTCAGTTTTCAATTTCTTTTTGAATATCCATTTGCATTCTAAAGGCTTGTTACTGGGAGGTAAATCAACCAACTCCCATGTATGGTTTTGCATTATTGAATCTATCTCATTATTGATAGCTTTTTTCCAATGCGGTGCTTCCGGTGTAGACATTGATTCATCAAAAGTCTTTGGATCATCTCTACCATATAGGTTAGAAAATCAGGGCCAAACTTCTTGAAAGTCCTAGCCCTTTTACTACGCCTTGGTTCTTACTCATTTGAAGTTACATTGGTAGTTTTATATGTTCTCTTGTTAGAACTCATATTTTTCTTATCTTTGCAAGGAAAAATATTTTCAAAAAATGTCGCATTCTTTGATTCAATTATGATCCCTTCGTGTACATCTTGTATTTCAAATTTGTGTACAAGAAATCGATATACACTACTATTATTAGCGTATCCAATAAATATGCAATCTATCGTTTTAGGACCGATTTTCACTTGTTTAAGTTTAGGTACCTCAACCTTAGCCAAACACGCCCACACTTTCAAGTATTGGTAGGATGGCCTTTCCATAGTTAATATGGTGTCTCTTCCATTTTTTTAAGAGGATTTTAAGAAGACTATTTGCCGTTAAAATAGTGTCCCCCCACATGTTCTGTGGTAAACCCAAACTTATTAACATGGAATTCATCATTTCTTTAAGTGTTCAATTTTTACGTTCTGCAACACCATTTGATTGAGGAGAGTAAGGTGTCGTTGTTTGATGAACAATTCCATGTTCAGAACAAAAGTCTTCAAATGCTGCCCCATATTCACCTCCTCTATCACTACGAATATTTTTTATTCGTTTTTCAAGTTGTGTCTCAACTTCAACCTTATAGGTTTTGAATGCATCTAAGGCTTCGTCTTTATTCCTCAAAAGAAAGACATAGCAAAACTTTGTACAATCATCAATAAATGTCACAAAGTATTTCTTACCATCTTGAGTTTATACAAATTTTAGATCGCATATATCGCTATGGATCAATTCAAGAGGGGTTGTGTTCCTTTGTATTGAATGGAATGGTGCTTTACCCAATTTTGCTTCAACACATATTTCACATTTATGATTACGATTGATTTTATGCGCCGGATTTAAACTTTGATTCATTAGTTTGCGCAACGATTTGTAATTCACATGTCATAATCGACTATGCATTAAACATGAAGGTTCAAGCAAGTAAACGGAATTTATAGTGTTATTCATAACGACTTGCTTCGGTACAATTGTAAGAACGTTCAACTTGAACATTCCATCACACATGTATCATTTCCCTACATACATCTCATTCTTAGACAACTCAAATTTATCGACTACAAATACAAGTTTAAAATCATTCTTGCTAAGTAGAGGCCCGGGCACTAAATTCTTTCTTATATTCGGCACATGTAGAACATTGTTGAGGACGAGTTCTTTCCCGGATGTCATCTTCAAAGTGACTTTGCATTGTCCTTCAACTTTGGAATTTGCAGAATTTTCCATGTATAGTTGTTCCCCATTCAATTCTTGATAGTTGGAGAACATTCCTTTGTCCGCACACACATGGCGGGTAGTACCGGTATCAATCCACCATTCTCTAGTATTTCCAATCATGTTGCATTCAGACACTACTGCAAATAAACTCATTTCTTGCAGTCCATCAGATAGAGTGTTATTTGCAACCATGTGGACTTGAGCATTCTTCTTTGACTTTCGACATTCACTTGAACGATATACAGCCTTACCACAGTTGTAACAATTTTCTTTGAACTTCTTAGCCTTCTTGGACTTGTCTCTTCGCGGTGCATAATTAGGAGCCTTTCATTTCTTGTTTGTTGCTTTTGGTTCCATTTCAACAAAATTTGCACCATCTTGATCAATCGGCCTTCGTTCGATTTTCCGATTGTCCTCTTCAATCCTCAAGCGCACATTCAATTCTTCCAAGTTCATTTCCTTACGTTTGTGCTTAAGGTAATTTTTGAAATCTCTCCACATAGGAGGGAGTTTCTCAATAATGGCAGTCACTTGTAATGATTCACTCAAATCCATTTTCTCGGCGTGGATGTCGTGCAACAAGACTTGAATCTCTTGCACTTGGCTAATTACGATTTTGGAATCCACTATCTTGTAGTCCAAAAATTTGCCAACAATGAACTTCTTTGTTTCGGCATCCTCGGTCTTGTACTTTGTCTCCAAAGAATCTCATAGTTCCTTGGCTGATTTCTTTGAAATATACACCCTATATAGTGCATTATCCAATGTGTTTAGGATATAGTTCTTATATAGGAAGTCCGAGTGTTTCCATGCATCCAAAGTTATAATCGATTCACGATTATTTTTCCCTTCTTGTACAACCGGTGCAGTTTCCTTTATAAATTTAGCCAAATTAAGAGTGGTGAGATAAAATAACATCTTTTGTTACCACCTCTTGAAGTATACTCCTGTAAGTTTTTTCGACTTTTCCCCATGTGGGATAGTAGTATTATTCGACGGTATGGCCACGGAGGTACTACATTATTGGAACCATTTTAACTTGACGAAATCCCGATGGTAGTCATTTCTGTTACACAAATAGAAGTTCAACAAAATGATGATAATATCGGTGGAGGAATAGTATACAAAGCACTATTCAAACAAAGTAATGTTTATTCACAACCAACCACAAAGACACAAAATTTGTCTTAAGATTGTTGGAAATGACTTATGAAAAATGCTATATAAGGATTGGTTTTTTATATATTTGTTTGACCGGTTTTAACCTGCAAGAGCGTGATCAAAACATAATTTATATGAATGAAAATTTGGACAGAGTTTCGGTATAAAGATTATGCAAAACAAGGATTAAGAAAGAGTAGAAATAGAGAATAATCTAAGGTGAGACGTTATCTCTTTCCTTAAGATAAATTGCCCTACTACGATGCTCATGGTGAATAGCACTTGTCTCCCAAGATACAATGGATTCACAACTTGTGGTAGCAGCACTTCAAACTACAAGAAACCGACGAACTTTTGACAGAATTTCCCCTCTACAAAAGAAATGTATGAAATGCTATGAAATTAGAAAGGAGAGAATTGCAAGAGGAGAATGAATGCTCAATGCAATTGGTGTACCCAAAATCATGTCCATATGGTTCTATTTATCGATGTAGAAAGGGTGCAAATGAAGTAGTGTAGGCCAAAACATGCATCCTTTCAAAAAAGTTGCAACACTTGGCCAAAACATGCACCTTTCGAAAAATTGCAACACTTCATTTCTTCCAACTTTGGTCCGCAATTTCTCATTCATCAGGAATTGGTTTCGAGATTCCAAATATACCACGAAAATCTACTCGACGAGTAAAATAAATTAGTCTATTTACTTTTGTAATTTAACCATCGGATCAAGTCTAAATATTTGGTCGAAATTGACACGTAGTCACACCTTTTCATTTTCCACTTTTACACACCTTTTTATTTTTCAATTTTTGGTTAATAATTTGAACCAATTCCTACACCATGTTATATTAATATGGTTTGTAACTCACATTTTTAGATAGTAGTTGATGATTTTTCGGATCAAATCTAATAACCATAGAAGGCATGGGAACAAATATCCCACCACCACCAACGTCACCAACACTTCCGAAAGATGCTCCGAAAAATCAACAATTTGCCAGTTGAATTTCAGATCGTGTAGACGACATACTAGATTGTCACTAGTTACAAGCCTTCCATAATGGTAGGATGTCTAATTCAAAACATGAAAAATAAATAAATAAATAAATAAATCAACCAATTACAACCTTTTTCAAATAGTAACAGTACAATTTATGAATGTGCACTCCCCCCCCCCCAAAAAAAAAAAAAAAAAAAAAAAAAAACAACCAATTACAACCTTTTTCATAAAGAAAAAGTAAAATTTAGGAAATTGCCCCCCCCCCCCCCCAAAAAAAAAAAAAAACAAAACAAAACAAAACAAAACCACATGTAAATATTTGATTCTCCCTAGCTTAAGGAAGTTCTGTCACTCATCGTATCTGAGGCAAATCTAATAACCATAGAAGGCATGGGAACAAATATCCCACCGCCACCAACATCACCAACACTTCCGAAAGATGCTCCGAAAAATCAACAATTTGCCAGTTGAATTTCAGATCGTGTAGACGACATACTAGATTGTCACTAGTTACAAGCCTTCCATAATAGTAGGATGTCTAATTCAAAACATGAAAAATAAATAAATAAATAAATAAATCAACCAATTACAACCTTTTTCAAATAGTAACAGTACAATTTATGAACGTGCACTCCCCCCCCCTCATCCCCCAAAAAAAAAAAAACAAAAAAAAAAAAACAAAACCACATGTAAATATTTGATTCTCCCTGGCTTAAGGAAGTTCTGTCACTCATCGTATCTGAGGAAAACTTTATGAACTCTCTTTTGCTCTCACACACACAAACACATACAAGCACAAACATGTGTGGTCAAGTGAAAATTTATCATGAAAAGATTAACAACGGTTGTTAATACTTCGATCCGACCTACTCATTGCCCTCCGGGATTCAACAACCTACCAAGAAACCAAAGAACAAAAATCCCTGTGGATTCACAAAGATCAATTCTGAAAAAAAAATTAAAAATTAAAAATTATCCATCCCAACCTCCAAATTCCAATATCAATAAGTACTCAACAAACAAACATATGCAAAAATAAATATGAAAGTAGAATTGTAGATCGAACTCAAATCAAATATATATTAAAGCACTAGACAATTGAATTTGAAAATTAAAAAGTAACATAATCAATGATTTAACACACCGGCCAAACGTGTTGGTCCCCAGATTTGTTGGCTTGCAGTGTAAAATTTTGATAATTTGTTAAAACGTCTAAATCAGAATGTGCATCAAAAATTTCTGCTTTGAGCTTCTTATCTCAACATAAACAAATAATGAAGCCAACAGAAAGCTCCATACACCTGTTAGTAAAGGTCTA
This sequence comes from Olea europaea var. sylvestris, assembly GCF_002742605.1. NCBI lineage: Eukaryota > Viridiplantae > Streptophyta > Magnoliopsida > Lamiales > Oleaceae > Olea > Olea europaea. The sequence goes on from NW_019267819.1 coordinate 250,122, forward strand.
AAAGCCCTCAATTTTTCTTGATTCCCAGATATTATTAACCAACATTCTCACTTTTTCAGTACAAAACCTTCTCTAGTTTACGCACAACCCCAGATTTTGCTGGGTGGAAAAGGAAAATGCAGGTGGCAGGTTAGAGAGTTGAGGGAATTTTTTGCATGACAAAATCTAACAGGTGGAGTCCTACTAAATATGAAATTGTATGTAGTTATACCAATCCCATGAGAATAGGAACAGTTAGTCATAGAATAGTCATGGCTTATTTTGTGCACGATTGTTTCGCATGTTTGTTGTTTTTATTTGCAGTATCAGCACTTGTAAATTTTTTAGTGTTTTAGAAATAGAGCGACCTAATTTTATTACATTATCTTTGATCTTTTTGAAAGTAGAAACCTATTTACATCTTAGCCTTGTTTATCACATTAATGATTAAACTCCGTAAGTTAGTTTGATCGCTCAGTCCATTTATTTTATGTTGTCTGGGCTAAATATTTAAGTGTTGTAGGAGTAGAGAAAACTAGTATATCAATATTGAGTTCAATTTGTAACCAGCATTAATAAAATAAGTTGGGCTTAAGAAAATATAAATTCGTATAAGTTAAGCCCAAATTATTTCAATTTAAAGAAACATATTTAATACGTATTATTTTATCACTTAATAATATACCTTTTAGTTTAAAAATGGATTAATCATATATAATTTATTCCATTGAAATTCACAATAACAAATTCGGTTTTCTACTATAGATATGTGCACATGTACTGAATATATTTTGTGAAGTGATTGTGTATATGGATAGAATGAAAGTTGATTTGAAATTTTAAAATATTAACAAATTCTGTTCTTCATTTGACATGGCAAAAAAAAAAAAGTGTTTAGTAAATTTTTGAAGGTATCGTGTATGATAGAAATAGATGGATATTTGCATTTAAAATCCAAACAAATTCTCTTATATAGTAATATTGTTCGTCTTCTTTCCCATTCATTTATTTTTAAAGAAGATATAAACCACACACACTCTGAAAGCACTGTTCATAATTTGTGTGTGTAAGGAGTGCAACCCGTATATTTAATCCTACAACAAATTTCTTGATCCGCTGAAGGTAGGATGCTGAATTATCCTTTCAATATTGTATATTTTACATAATTTTGTGCATGAAATGCTAATTGACCCGTGGATCATTAATGAAATGAAATGTAAGATTTCCTTCCAATTTTCTCAATTGTTTGCATAGAAATGTGTTAAGAGTAATCGACTGATCTTCTATTGCTCTCGATGAATGATGGTATGGAATGTCGTTGTTTATGTTTAAAATTTATTATGCTATTTTGGAGTGCACCTTTCCTATTGAGTTTAAAATACTCATTCCTTCAATTTTAACGTTTGAAGTTAGATCGGTCTAACGTGATGGCGGTTGAGCGGCGTACATGTTGCCAAGTTAAACTTTTCAAGAAAACAATCAATAATTAAAAAAAATTCAAGATATTTAATATTCTTATTTATTTCTACTAAATGTTCCTGGTTTCGGAATTTTATGTTTAATTAATTTAGTCTATGAAAGTTTAAATAATTAAGGGTTTACATTTTCAATTAAATCTTTCCACGTTAAGCATAATTATGAAATGATATTTGGTAATACTTAAAATTTTAAGTCATAACATTTGGGCGGTACAACTTGGTAATAGAGCAAAAGTTTATCTTTGTAAAGAATAAATATAAATAATTTTTACGTATATGTTGTTAAGACTTGGGGTCCATCTTAATAAGGTCAATTTTATTAAGAGTAGTGGCCCAAGATCTATTTAAGTTGATCAATATTTCGGTATTTAACCGATATGGGATTTATTCCCTTAACATGCCCTCGTAAGATTGTGGCTTTTTTTTAGCTGACCAATCTTGAAATTCGTGTGCTCTTTTTTTAGACTTAATCGGATCGAATAGCTCGTTAAAGTTTACTGGACTTTAATACCATGTTAAGACTTATGGTCCATCTTAATAATGTCAACCTTATTAAGAGGAGTGACCCAAAATCTATTTAAGTTGGTCAATATTTCGATATTTAACCGATGTGGAATTTATTCCCTTAATATATGTAACAAAATATGTGCGTATGAATAAATGCTAGTTTTTATATAGAAAGAAAATTTAGGGCTCGTTTGGTTTATATTTCAATTTTCAGTTTTGAATTCATTTTTAATTTTCTGTTTTGATGGTCCATCTTAAGATTGCTAAAATCGCGTTTAATTTGTCATTTTGAAAAATGATTTTTCAAAACAGAAAATTAGAAAACATGATTGATTTCAAATTTTGAAAAATTATTTTAAAACATTTTATTTCATAAAATTAATTATTCGATAAAAATAGAATAACTTTATATTAATGTATTATCAAGTAATATTTACATTTTAAAGTTGATAAATTTTACAATATTTTTCTCGCTACAAAAGTAAAATTAAAGTGAATAATAGAATGAGTTCAAAATATAGGAAATAAAAATAAAAATTAATGACGTGGGCTGAGAATATTTTATATGTATTAATTTATTTATTTATTTTAGAATTTGTATATAAATAATCATTAAGAGCTTGAGCTATTTTTATGTTTCCATAAATTTTTAAAACTTTATTTTTCAATATTTTTATTTTTCATTTTCTAGATTTTTTTTAGAATTTATTTTTCCAAGATTTTTTTTAAATCTACCAATTTTATTTTTTTTATTTTATTTTATTTGTTAGAATTTTATAATTTTATTTGTAAAATTTTTATTTAAATAAAATTTTATTTAAACACTCGTTTTCCATGTTTTGAGTGTTTTCATAATTTTCGCTTAAAATGGTCAAAATATCAAAAACACATTTTGAGTTTTATATTAAAAGTTCATCTTAATTTTCAAAAATACATTTTTAAAAATATTAGACCAAACATATTTTTAGTGTTCTGCAAATTAAATTGAAAACTGTAAACAACAAATTAAACGCACCCTTGATTACTATGATACATGAATAGTGAAAGAAAAAATTTGATTAAATGTCAAAATTTAAGTTCTAAAATTTTAATGCGTCTCTTTGAGAGAGAGAGAGAGAGTTTATAACAGAACATTTTCTAGTGCATGAACTTTTTCTTCTACTGCCCAATTATTGTATAGTGACCATTTTCGAGAAATGTAAAATAAGAAATTTCATTTTAAGTAAAGAAGAAGATGATTTTCATTTTTTTTTTTGAAAAGTTACCATTCACGGATGAACATTACCTGTCAACAATGATTTCTGTCAAAAATTTAAATGTGGATTTTTGTTGTTATGTTAGTTGTTTATATAGTGAACATAGTATCATGATTTGGGATGAGTTGTTTACTTTTTCATTTTGAATTGTTAGCATGCTTTTGTTGGTTAGAAAACTGTTGGCATAATTTCGTGCATAGTATAAGTTAATTTTTAAACGCAACCATTATATCCCAGTTATATGTATTGCAATTGCTCAATCATTAGAACTAAAGAATATGCGTCTTTTAACAATTATATCCGTACTTGCATGTTTTAAATTCTACAACCATAAAACTTACATTTAGTCAACACAAATACGGTTAAGATTTGGGGTCCATCTTAATAAGGTCAACATTAATAAGAGGAGTGGCCCAAGATCTATTTAAATTGATCAATATTTCGATTTTAACCGATGTGAGATTTATTCCCTTAACATGCCCCCACAAGATGGTGTCTCTTTTTGAGCAGATCCATCTTAAAATCCGTGTACTCATTTTTGAGACTTAATCGGATCGAATAACTCGTTGGAACTTACTAGGCTCTGATACCATGTTAAGACTTAGGGTCCATCTTAATAAGGTTAACATTATTAAGAGGAGTAGTCCAAGATCTATTTAAGTTGGTCAATATTTCGATATTTAACCGATATGGGATTTATTCTCAAACTTGACGTGGTATCAGAGCCCAGTAAGCTCCAATAAGCTCTTCGATCCGATTAAGTGTCAAAAATGAGCACACGAATTTCAAGATTTGTCTGTTCAAAAAGAACCACCATCTTGTAAGGGCATGTTAAGAGAATAAATCTCATATCGGTTAAATATTGAAATATTGACCAACTTAAATAGATCTTGGACTACTCCTCTTAATAAGGTTGACCTTATTAAGATGGACCGCAAGTCTTAACAAATACATGTCTGCATTTTTTTTCCTTTTCTTCCCAAAAATATGCAAATTAAAACTCAAATTACTAGACTACCATCGAAGTGCAAGTGTTTTTGGTGTTGCTCTAAGAAATGCAAATGAATCAAACTAATTGCGTCAAATTTTTCTTTCTAGTAGTATGTTGGTAATAAAAAATTAAAACAAAACTAGAGTGTTAAAATTTAAAATCCAAATGAAGTCATATTTGAGACATTTCTAGTTTTCTCTCATTGTTTGAGTTTTCTTGATTTGCATATTCGCAAGATTGAAAGATTTGTCAAAAATATTTAATCTATTTAAGGAAAGTTTGGGATTTAAGGGGTCCACTGGTCCCCCTTCACCTAAAAGTCTTTTAGTTATGCATTATTCCAATCAACAAGATGAAAGATATGAAGAAAAAAATAAATGGACTATTAAACTACATAATAAGATATTGTTATAAACATTTTAATTAACAAACATGAAATAGAACAAGGTTCTTGGCACCTTGCATTCACCAATCTACTACCTACCATCTGACGAACCAAGGTATTATATGAAATGTTATATGTTAATAATTGAGCATGAGATATATGTAGAGCAACAATATGATGACTACCAAGGCTTTACAGGCTCACTTTCACAATCCAAATCAACACCTCAAACCAAACAACCCAAAACACCTCAAAACTCACTTACAATTGCTAAAGGTTTACACACTTAGAGAACCACCACTAAAGAGGGTTGAATCACAAAGAAGACGACCACGAAGGTTGTGGGAATGGTAGAATCAAAGATGGCAAAGAAAGATTCAAGAAATCACCCACATACACATGGCCAAGGAGGTGAAAAGAACACAAGAATATAAGCCAATCAATTAGGTAAAATAAGGTACGTCCATTAGGTCACAGTAACGGGTCATGGGCCCCATCTGATAGTAAATGGGTTATAAAGTGGATCCCCAAAATCTTAGCCATCCAAGTGAAGAATCGGGTCTTGAGCAGCGCGAGTTAATTTGGCTACTTCAAATGGCCCAATTCACATTTTAGGTCGGGTCGTTTCAATTGGCACGTTGATATACCATTCAATCATTAGGTCAACGCCGACTAAAAATTAAACCATGCTAACATCATAGTCTAGGAGTTCGTTTGAAAACAATTTGCCTAACAATCTCTACCTTGGTGTCAAAAGACCTGCAAAGAAAACGTATCTCCCATTAGTAATACCTCTAAAAGAAAATCGATAAAATTGGAAATCATTTACATGTACCAGTGTTTAGAAGGTACTTGCAACTTCTAAACTTTACAAATGGAAACACCTTTGTGCTCATGTCCGAAGTGTTATATTGTGTATTCAAGTCTTACCACTTCTTGTGCTATAATATCTCTAATGAAGCGTAATCTAATATCAATGTGTTTGATACATTCGTGAAAAATGGTATTTTTGCATAGATATATAGAAGATTGACTATTTGAATATACTACCATATAATCATTCAAGACACACAGTTCATGAAGCAAGCCTCTAAGCTATAGAGCCTCTTTAATAGGTTCAGTGGTAGTAATATAGTCCAACTTTATCGTGGATAGTGCAGCGATGTGTTGTGATTGTGATTTTCAACCAAAATAAGAATTAGATAAAGTAAACACATAAGAAAAAGTTGATTTCCTACAATCCTTATCCCCCGCATAGTCCGCATCTACAAAATCTTTCAATTTCACTCTTTCTTTACGAGCACCAAACTTTAGATTTACATCACTAGTACCCTTCAAATACCTTAATATCCACTTTAAGGGTTCCCAATGCTCGGTACCGAGATTAGACATATACCTACTAAGAGCACTAATAGTAAAAGTTAAATCCGATCAAGTGCAAACTATCAAATACATAATAGAACTAATAACATTAGAGTATAGGATCCTACTTATGTATTCTACTTCATATTCATTACATGGGGCCTGATCTTTAGATAATACAAAATGATTAGTCAAAGGTAATTTAATAGTTTTGCAATCATTCATGTCAAATCTTTTCAACACCTTTGAAATATAAGGAAATTGATCAAAAACAATGCAGAATTTGACATATTTCTATTAATTTCCATGCCTAGGATTCCTTTAGTTTTATTTAGGTCTTTCATGTCAAGTTCGCCACTCAACTTTGTTTTTATATTATTTATCCCCTTGGGTGATGAACCAATCAAGGGCATATCATCCACATAAAGTAATAAAAACACATAGTTATTATCAACATTGTTATGTTGAAAATACAGGCAATAATCAAACGTACTTCTTTAAAACCCTATAATCAGTACAAAATAGGGGAGATTTTTCTATTTGGCCTATCACTATTCCTTTTTATTGAAAGGTCTATGTTACCCTTAATGAAATGATTCTTTTTATATTGCAACATATATCCTCATCTTTTAAACATTTTATCTTCTAATTTGAATATTTGAATATAAATCCATTCTATGATCTAATAAATAAGAATAATCTACAACATATATTTCATATTTCCTAATTAAAATACTATATTTTTCAAATGGTAAATTTACATTTTTTTAATTGAGAAATAATATTCTTTATTTTTTCTAACATTCTTTTTAATAGATTATCTAATCCTTCAATTGTATATCCTGATATTTATTTATACAAATAATCATCGATTAATCCCTATGATTCTTTAAGATCTTAAAAAGATTCATTCTAATTTTAACAAAAGTTTAATAGTTTTACTTTAGGTTTGATCTGGACTTTTATTCTTAGAATCAAGTGACCTTCGAGCTCTGAATCTGTAAATTGCATCCTTCAACGGCCTCCTGCCTTCACGAAATTATACTATTTCAGCTACTTGCTCTCATTGTATCAACTTCTAAAGAATAAAATTCTAAACTTCTGTTAAAGAAAAGCTTTCTTTTTGCTAAAATAAGAAAGAAACTTTTTATCAGATCCTTCCAGAATCTATGAGAATAAAGATTTAGAAACTTATATTCATATCAAAATATTGGAGTTTTTATTTCTTTCAGAATTTATACGAGACTTCTATTTGGTACAAAGGGATTTTCAAAAAAATTGGTTTTTGAAACTGGAAATGGTTTTAAGAGTAACTCTTGCTTACAACTTGAGATTTCAAGATAAGATGAGATGATCTCTATCTATGACAATGTCTCTATTTACACAAGTTTATGAGACTATTACATCATTGAGTACATCAGCAAAGGCACACTTGCCTCTCTATTATTTTTTTCTTTGGGCCTACATCTTCACATGCTACTTTAAATTTTTACCAAAGAGCGTCTTTTTTCTATTATTGCTCTTTTCCTTCAATGTTTTCACATGCAGCTGTATTATTGTTATCCATACACCTTTGTCAAATGTACTCTATTATTGTACTCTTCCTTTATTTCTTTATATGCAGTTGGGGCACTCCCTTAGCTGGCAAGATTTTTTTATAGTGGTTGGACATCGTGGAAATTGATGTATATCGAATCTTGTAATATAATATTTTAAAATTTCTGATTTTCCATATCCTCCATTGGATACCAGCATCCAATTTTCATATTGACACAAGCATGAGAATTTCTTATCAAACAAATTTTTGACAATGTTGTAGATGGTTTTAATTTCAAGTGCTCTTCTATGTCTGATCCATGATTTGTCATTATCGGAACTTTTTTATTATTTATAGTAACATCTATTTGGAAATTGGCTGCAACATATCCAATTGAGATTATGTGTTCAACTGAATAGTAAACAACTCTATCATATTCTAGACTTATTGAATATAATTTCAAATATATTTTTCGTCCCTTGGCAAATCTGGATACTTCTTTTATGAATATGTTATCAAACTTCGAAATTTCAATCAAATCTTTTCCTAGATAAATCAAATCCATGAATCTATAGTCTGCCATAATTTTTATAAATGAAGAGTCTCCTCCTTCCATCGCTGTTATTCTGGGATAAACATTATTTCTCAGAGAGATGAAATATGAATCACTCATTTTTATTTCATAAGCAATTTTGATTATTTCGACATATTTTTCTATTTTCGGATCTAAATGGATTTTATCTTCTTGGTCTATAATGCTGATTATTTTGGTATCTCTTTTTATCTCCATGTATCATAACTTTTTTGGTTGATGATACTGAAATGGAATCTCATTTATTATCAGTTGCTATATTGTCACGTCTGGGTCTACTGCTGCTTCCAACTGTCCCTGTTTGGTATTGGTTTGGAAAACTCATTTCTGAGTTCTTTGGTATATCTGTCTCAAACAGTATATCTTTTAGTTGTGCTATAATAACATCAACTTGATTTTTGAGTTCTATAGCATATTTATAATGCTCAGTAGTGATATTAAACAGGATTTTTATATTTGAGTTGAACATATTTGAGATCTGGATTGCTCCAGAGTTTATATCTTCAGATTCTTCTTTAAGAAAGTCTGTCCTTTTTTGTATATGCAGGATAAATTGGTATAATTCCATGATCTTGATTTTATCCATCAACAAATTCTATGTTTCTGCTAAGAAAATCTGCAAGAAAATTATTAACTCCTTTAATATAGACTATATCAAAATTATAAAATGCTAAATAAGCTTGTCATCTATAGAGCCTTCTATATTAAGGTTCTAATGGTAGTTTATTCTTGACTAATCCTGCAACTTAAGAATTATCAGTTTCAACAATAAATTTCTTGGATAATAAAAATAATGAGAACTTCTTTATTCCTCTAATAATTGTTAGTAATTCTTTCTCATGAGTAGTATAATTTATTCCTGCTTGGTTAAAGATTCCACTTGAATATCTAAAAATTTCATTTAAATCTTTTTTAATATTGCTGCCCAATATTTATCTGAGGCATCAGTATTAACAATCAAATTATCTTTTTCATCTGATAATATTAATTTTGGTAAGTTTTTGCATTCTTCTTTTAATAATTTAACTATTTCTGTATGTTTTTCATTTCATCCTTTAGTATTTACTTTTCTAAGTAAAACTTGGATATTATGTCTTTTCTTAGAAAGATTTTCAATAAACTTTCAGCATAATTTAAATATTCTAAAAAATTTTGTATTTTTTCTTTGGATTCTAATTTATCTGGAAAACTTTCTATCTTTTTGGATATATGAGTCTGTAATTTTATCCCTCTTTTATCTATTGATAATCCAAAAAAGTCTATTTCTCATTTTTCTATTATAGATTTCTTTTTGGATAATACAATTCTTTCTTTTTTACATTCGTTAATAAATTCGATTAAATATTTCTATGTTCTTCTTTATTATTAGAATATATTAATATATCATCTATCTAAATAATTAGAAATTCATTAAAGTTTTTAAATTATTATCCATTTTTCTTTGATATATTTGTGATGCATTTTTTAGACCAAATGACATAACTAATCATTCATATTTTCCTTAAGGTGTGCTAAATCCAGTATATTGTATACTATTTTCTTCCATTTTTATTTGCCAAAATCTTGATTTATAATCAAATTTAGAATAATATTGTTTTCATTTTGTAAGGTTTATTAAAACTTCCTTATTTGGTAGAAAATATTTATCAAATTTAGTATATTTGTTTTATAACCATCCTTGCTTTTCCTTTAACTTATTCAGAATGTTTCATAATCATAAAGACTGGACTACTATGAGATCCATTACTAGGTCTAATAAGTTTTTGTTCCAACAATTCTTTTATCTGATTTTTAAATTCTTGTGTATCTTCTATAGTATACATCATTGGTCTGACTCTTATTATAACATTTCTGTTAATTCTATTTTGGCTTTTGGGTGATGTGGTTTCCAAAATAATAATGAATTTTCTCCATAAACATTTTCTAGTTGTTCAATGATTTTTTTCTATATTCATTTCTATTCCTGTTTTTAGAACTTTTTTATATAATATTCTTTTATTTTTATTTCATTATATATGATTGGTTTTTTCTCCCATTTATCACCACGTTAAGCTGGCTGAACTCTATAAGGTTTAAATTCTCTATGAATTTTTAATAAGTGTTCACAAGGTGTGTGTAGCATATAATTATTTTGTTTATAATATTAAAATTGTTGTATGAAATTATTTCCCAATAATATATCACATTCTAATTTATCATATTTATAAATTTTATTTATTGTTACTTGTTTACTTCCAAGAATTATACTAACTTTATCAGCACTATTAATTATTTGAGTACTCTCTCCTGTAACTCCAGTTATTTTTGTATTACTATTATTATTTCATGATTTTATTAAAAAACTTTTAAATATTGTTATATCACTTCTTGTATCTATTAAAGCATAAGTTGTTATATTTGTTTTTACAATAGTAATTTGTATATACACAACTAATGAAAAACTTATCTGGTTATTCATCTAATTCTTTTTACATAATGTAGTTTGTTCATTATGAACAATATATAATCCTTCTCTTTTTATACTATAATCTTCTAATCCATTTAAAAAACTCATTCCTAAAAGTATATGGGGGTTTGTATCCATACTCTTATCTATATAACATGGTACTAAAGGATCTATTCCTCCTATTTTTATTGGTACCTTAACTTCTAAATTTGTAATATGTACCCGTCCATCAAAATTTACATACTTATATGACTCAATTTTATGAGTTATTAAACCTTTATTTCTAATCGAAACTATATAACATTCACTAGCTCTTGTATCTATTAATATATTTGGTTCATTTATATATTCTCTTCCATTATGATATTCTCCTTCTATTTTCATATTTCCAGTATTCCTATATAATTTTACTTCTTTTATTTTGTTGATTTCTTCTAATTGGTTTTTATTAGGTATTTTAAAACTTTTTTTTTGATCTTTTTAACTTTTCATCCTTAAATATTATATTATTAGAACATTCTCTTTTATTTAATTCTATTATTTCAGGTTTATTTTTTGTTATGCTAAATTCGAATTCTTCTAGAATTAAGCTTATTTGTTTATTTGGTTCTATTATTTTACTAATATCTTTACATTCTTTATGAACTTCAATATATGATTTATTAGAATAAATATTCTCATAATTAGAATTAGTAAATGTATATAAAGCCCTATATTCTATTGTCATAATTTGATCACCTAGTTGCATGATATCATCTCTATGAAACTTAAAATGTAGTCCTAAAACATCATTAAAGTTTCTATCTTTTAATGATACACAATATTTTTGATAACATGTAAATATAATTTTTTGATATGCTAAATTTCCTTCTATTGTTCCTAAATGACTATCTTTTAAAGTCTATTTCTATGTATTTCCCACAAAATAGTCAAATCTTTTATACCATTGTCCAGGCGACTGTTTTAAGCCATATAAAGATCTTTTAAGGAAACACACATGATCATGTTTTAGTTTGTCTTAAAAACCTTTCAATTGATTCATAAAGATTTGCTCATCAAGTTCGCCATGTAATAATACAGTTTTTACATCAAATTGTTCAAGTTTCCAATCAAGATATGCAACCAATACAAGCATGACCCTAATAATGGTGTACTTGACAACTGGTGAAAAAATTTCATTATAATCAATGCCCTCATTCTGTGCGTAATCCTAACCCACTAACCTAACTTTAAACCTTAAGGGTTTAGAAGCACTAGTTGTACTCTTTAACCTTAAAGACTTACTTACAATGACGATATATTAATTCTTAGGTCTAGGTACTCGCTCCCAAGTTTGATTCTTCTCTAAGGAACTCATCTCCTCCCTCATTGCCTTAAACTACTCTTCAGAGTGTTCACTCTTCATCACCTCCTTCAAGGTTTTTGGCTATCTATCAAATAGTTCCTCATAACTAGTGTGAGCAAAAGCTAGCTCAGATTCATATCCGAATCCCCTAGACACTCTTGTTTGTCTTCTCTCTCTCTCTTTAACTAAATTATAGTTTACTAATAGATTTTCTTTCTCAAGATGCTCCTCTATCACTACTTCATCTCTATTTTCCACCTTAGGTTCCCAAACTTGAGTCTCTACCTCATTTGGAGTAGTAGGGACAGATGTGCTAAGTTTTCCTAACTCCACCTTAAATCGATTTCTCTCTTCACCTTAGGGGATTGTTGGAATTGGTTAAGTACAAAAATTGGAAAAGTGACTTTCGTGTTAACTTTGGCAAATAATTAGACTTGATCCGATAGTCAAATTACTAATATAAATAGTTTAACTTGTTATACTTTTTGAGTAGATCATCATATATTTGGAATCTCAAAGCCAATTTCAGACGAAAGAGAAATTGCACTCCAAAGTTAGGAAGAAACAGAGGAAAAAAAAACTGGCTGAAATCCAACCAACTATATCGTTAGCCTAGCGCTCAAGTGGTGAGGTTGTCACTCGACTGATCAGCCAATGATAGGTGAGTAACCACTATTTTTTACGCTTGATTGAGGCAAGAGCGACAAATGAATGACCATAAAAGCTACAACTCTTGGCAGAGGTTACTGAGTTTGTGTTGAATCTTTTCACTCGAAACCTCTCACTCTCTACAAAAAGGACCGTTGGAATGTCCATTCTTCTCCCAATAATATGCAACTATAGCATAACATTACTGCATAAACTTTGCATAAGTTCTGATTTTCTTTTGTTCATTCAAAAAGGCATACAAAATCTGATTTTGTGTTTTGGAGTGCTACTAATAGAAGAGGGTATTCTTTGTATCTTGTAGTCAGTTGCCATCATCCGTAGGCACTGTTGAAAGGCAAAATCGACTTAAGGACAAAGAGTTCTATTATTTCCTCGACTTTGCATCCATTTCACTTGGAATTATTTTTATGGAATATTTTTTTCCTTGCATCCTTGCCGTTATTTTGTCCAATTTTCGGTAAGATTGGTAGGTCTTTTTTATTTATTTTTAAGGCATCACTCTTTTGTTCTCCCAACAAATTCCAAAAATAGCAGATCCATGATAAATCTACCTCCCACACCTAGTAAACCCCTACCATACCAGCCAATACGCCTAACAATCAATAGGTTATCAATTGGTGTACTTTCAGGTTGGACCCTTCATCTCCCTTAAATCCAATTTTTCTCCATCCCTTGTACAGGCAAATTGATTCATAACAGATACGCCAAGATGACGGGGATCTGTAGAGAAGATGGTAGTTTTGAATGCTCAAGAAATAAAAATTACAAGATTTTTAACATATTACCGAATTGGCTACAAGTTTCCCAAATATGCAAATAACCATGTACACATAACTGCAGCAAGTTCACTACCCAATATATTGCTGAACATATAGCTGTATGGTTCTATTCAATTTGATGATGAGTGAGCGTTTTTCAGAGATACTGACTAGTTAAGAAACCTAGCTGGAGGTTCCTGAAAGTAAAAAAATACATGAAAGGAAAGAAAAAAAGTGAAAACCTTGATGACCTGCAGCGTAAGAAATGCCATCCAAATGAAGACAAGATGACCAAGTTCCTTCACAGGACATTCTTGAGAACAATGACCTGAGATTGAGAGTTTAAGAAACGCGTGCTAGTAGAGAAATATATCACACATCTATTTTTTCCAAGCCTTTGGCAAAAAGGAAAAAGGAAAATGTGATCCTTTGTTGCATGTTTGGTCTGCAATATTAGATTGTCTCGACATTACAGTGAATAAAATTTTATTAATTGACACACCGGCCACTTGCCTCCAATTGCTTTGCTGCCACCTGCAATAATATAGCAATTGGCATTTAATACGAAAGAGAAAAACAAGCTATACCAAGAAGGACAAAAGGATCCAAATAATATAAAAATACATTGCACTTGGATTTTGCCACGACTCAATTAATTTGCTTATTTATGATTGTATACTTGGTATACTTTCATCTTTAGACATGAGAGGTGGAGAAGTATTTTGAATTGCTCTATTCTCAACAGACGTATAAGTTGTTATTTAATACTATGTTCCAAACTTACAACCATTTTTCAATCTCAATAATAAGTGAACTTGTATTGGTTTACATCACAGTTATTTAATTTTTTTATTTTTTTTAGATTTGTGTTGAATCAATGATTTTTGCGTTTGTGTTAAGCTCTTTGCCTGGTTGCTGCTGCCTTTGTCGCTTCGTTTGTTGGCCAACACGTCATATTTATTCAAATGTAATTTTTGTGAAACAAGTGAAGGAGGCATCTCAAACATAATTAAAAAGATTGAGAGGTATGAATACATGAAAATGGAGAACCTTATAATAAGTATAAAGTTTAACATAGTTTGTGATCTCGAGAGTACGTGCTCCTTTAGATTAACTGCTGAGTCAATTGTCTTTTAATTGTTTGCTCTGTTTAGCTGTTTATAATCGAATATCAACTCAAGTAGAAATTAAAAAGAAATTTTCATAATTTGGCTTCTACTTTTATTATTGTCTTAAATTTTGAGGTAGAAGCTTAGTTAGAAGTTCATAGATAAATTTTGATTAAGACGATTTTAATTTCAAAATCCAATTAAATATGAAGTAAAAGTATCATACTTTTAAATATAATCTATTTTCTTTTAACAAATTCATTTTATCAAGTTCAAATCTCACCTGATGGCATCTTAAAAATGTCGAGTGTCAAGTACAAAGAAGAAATGGCTGATTATTGAAATCGACGTTGACAAATTGCATCAAAGCAATTCATAGGGCCTGCTTAGGGGTTTCGGAGTAGTGGTTATGAGCATTCTCTAATGTACCAATTTTGAGAGTTTATAATGGGATCAGTTTTTAGTGGTTTTAGTATCATTTTTAAAAACAATTTAATCTATGCTTACGAGTTTATCATCCAACGATTTTGAAAAAAAATTTAAAATGACAAAATTAAATATATCTCCCTTAGTGAAATTTTCTGTTTTATAATTTCTTGTGTGAAATATTTTTTACTCATAAGTGATATTTTTCTATTAACTAAAATTTTTTACATATAACCATTAAAATAAATTCTTAAGTTAGTGCTTGTTTCGTAAGGATTTTGATAATTGATTTTTTGACTGTTAAAAGATAAAGTGGATCCTACATGTGAGAGAAGAATTCAAAAATGACGGTTGAAATAGTAAAATAACGATCAAAAAATTGATTTTAATTGACTTAATAGCTATACCAAACAAACTCTAAATATTTGCTTAAGATTTTAAGTTAGTTTCTTTTTACTTATAAGTAAACTTTACAATTATAAATTAACTTCGTAGTTTTAAATAATTTTGAAGTGAATTTTTTACTTAATAATTTTTTATATTTAATAAGTGAATTTTTGTCTTATTAGTAATATTTTTAGTTTATATACAAAATTTTTAATGTAAAGATGATTTTTTTTATATATGTGATATTTTACTTATAAGCAATTGTATTATTATAATGTAGTTTTAGCTTATAAATAATTCTTTAGTTAATATATTTTTATTTACAAGTTAGTTTTAAACAAAATATGATGGTTAAAAAATAATTATTTTATAGAGAGTAAAATTAGAAAAGAATATGTCGGTTAAAAATAATTATTCTATAAAGGGAAAAATCAAAAGAGGATATGACAAACGACCAAAATACATCGATTTAGTTGGTTGAAATAATCGGTCAAAATTACACTAAACCAATTTTGAATTATTTAAAAACCAGCAAAAATCAATGCCCAAAAAATTAGCAAGCACTGATTTCCTCTTATAGATGGTGCCATCCAAAATCTATCAAAACCGGTGTAAAAAAAAACTTCCAAATAGGCCCTTAGCCCCTTTTCTCCTACTTAATTATTTATCGAGGCATTTTCAAGAATGTCCAATTATAAGGGTTGGAGTTGAAAAGTGTACTTTTTTTATAATCTTTGCAAAAATGTCCAATTTTTAGATCAAAATATCTATTTTACCCTCATGAAAAGATTAATCAATTTTATATCACTTTGGCACAATTTTTAAGAAGAGCAAATAACTTCTACGAGAAGGCACAATAATGATGCTATTACCTAGGTGAGTCCACTTGCTTATATTTTTAATTATATTTTAATCAATTATTCTAGAACAAATGAAGAAGAAGCAAAAATTCCATTACCATATACGAAGAAGTATATGATTCCAACTTCAAAGAAATTATTTTAAGAAATTTACTGTGGTAGAAATTTGAAACTGATTAGGCTTTCATCATTTGTCAGTAGAAGGTATATTTTTTTGAACTCTATTTCTTCGAACTCTCATTTTTTTTGATAAGTTTTATTTAGTAGTTGTTGTTGTATATGTTCAAATCTCAATTTTTTGATAAAATATTTTTTCCCATGGACGAAATTATCCTAAGTATATATTTTTCGTACCATTCATCTTAAATAACTTAGTTAGATAATATACTTCTATATTTAGAATATTATTTATGGTGGAATAAATTCTTGCAAAAATGGTGGTTGAAGTTGAAGAAGATGATAAATGCATGAAATCCCGTCATTTCATTCTCGACATTTTATAAATGTCAATAATGATTATAAACGTCGAGAATGATATTTATACTATCATTCTCGACACTGTTAAATGTTGACAATAACATTAAAAATTTGAGTAAATTGGTAAATTTTCGTGTAGAGTGATTCACATATTGCATGCAGGTAGCATTTTTGTTTTCGATTTTCATTAGTGGTTGACAGTATTGTTGTTTATGACATGCAGCTATGGGAGATGTTAAGAGATTTGTTGTCTCGTATGGTGGTAGATTCGTTAACATAGACGATGGGTGGAAGTGGTTAGGGAACCGAACAACATCAATTGTTGTTCGACATTATATTACATATGA
The DNA here is from genome assembly GCF_002742605.1 of Olea europaea var. sylvestris. Lineage (NCBI taxonomy): Eukaryota > Viridiplantae > Streptophyta > Magnoliopsida > Lamiales > Oleaceae > Olea > Olea europaea. The sequence continues at coordinate 267,033 of NW_019267819.1, forward strand.
AGAGCTTGTACATAAATTGTTCGAGAAGCTGAATGTTGATAGAATAAAGTTCCGAATTCAATTGAAATTTACAGTTCCAAACATGAATATACCCCCAGCTGATGTAGTCGACGATGAGGATTTGCAATGGTTTATGTCTGTTCACACAGAAGCGGCGTTGTGTGTAATTGCAGATGAATATAATGCTGGAGAGCACGAACTGCATGTCGGAGTTGAGCATTTGTCACCAATAGAAGATGCATTGTGTGAACGCGATGAAGTCGGTATGTGCGAACTACAAGAGCCACAAACGATTGATAATATGGATGAAAGTTTAGGTGAAGGCAATTTGTTTATTCGAAATGCAATTGAGTCGATTGATGAAGAGGACATTGTGGAAAATAAGATATTCTTTAGCAAACGACAGTTACACACAAGGCTTCAACTTAAGGCTTTGAAAGAGAAGTTTCATTTCTAGATTAAAAAGTCGAATCGTAGATCTCTTACTGTGTGTTGTGTCGATACTACATGCCATTGGCTAGTACGAGCTTCTAAGATAAAAACTTCAGAAATCTTTACGATTCGAGAGTACATACTTGAGCACACATGTTCTCTAGACGTTCGACGAAATGCACAAATTCACGCAACGAGTACAATAATTGGGCATCACATAATGCGAAGGTTGGACGATACAAACCAATCATATGTTCCTACGGGTATTATTGGGGATATGGAACATGAGTTTGGTGTACGGATTACCTACAACAAAGCGTGGAGAGCTAAAGAGAAGGGACTTCGATTTCTTCGTGGTACACCCGAAGAAAGTTTTCAGAAATTGCCATCATATTGTCACGTGTTAATCGAGAAAAATCCAGGAACTATTGCACACATTGAACTCGACTCGAATAATAGGTTCTTGTACTTCTTCTTAGCATTCGGGCCTAGTGTACGTGGTTTTTGAGAACACATGAGGCCAGTAATTTGTGTTGATGGAAGTCATTTGAAGGGCCAATATAAGGGAACACTACTAGTAGCTGCAGTGCAAGATGCTAACCTACAAATATATCCTTTTGTGTGGAGTGTTGTCGATGGGGAAACAAATGCATCGTGGTATTGGTTCTTTGCAAAGTTGAAAGATGTCATTGATGATTCAAACCAGCTAGTGTTTGTGTCGGACAGAAAGAAGAGTATTAAATGGGCAATTACGAGGTTGTTCCCACTTTCTCACCACGGTGCCTGCATCTGGCATATCGAGAAAAATCTTATTGCAAGGTATAGCAGTAGCAATGTCATCTTCTTATTCAAGCGGACAGCGCTAGCATACCGCGTATCGGAATTTGATCAGTTTATGACACAGATAAGAACCATTCGACCGTCAATGGCATCTTACTTGGAACGTGCCGGTATATCCACCTGGTCACGGGCACATTTTATTGGTAATCGGTATAACGTTATGACGAATAACATTGCGGAGTCACTGAATTCAGTCCTAAGGCAACAAAGAAGTTTCCCTATAATCTCGTTAATCGAAAATATTACGTCATTGATGCAACGATGGTTCTATGAGAGAAAAAGTGCATCCACGAAATGTAGTACGACTGTGACACCAAAAATTGATGATGAATTGAGAAAATCATTCGACGCCGGTGCAACTTTACCAGTACGAAATTTGGACGAACTCGTTTTTGAGGTAGGTATAGCTACCGAACTTTGTACTGTCGACCTTATAGGTAACACATGTTCATGTCGAGAGTTTCAGATGCTACAAATCCCATGTTCACATGCATCCCGAGCTGCTTGCGCAAAAGAAATAATTGGAAAATAAAACAGCAAGTACAAAAATGAGTAATAACCCCCCCCCCATACATTGATTTGAGATATTGATAAGGTCAATACCAGTCCATTCAATGCTACAAATAGAAATTTGTATTTATTTGTTACGAAATCGACCATAGATCAATTCCCCTTTTGATTTGGGAGTATTGACTACACCCTTAATTCTGAGCTTAAAAATCATTGTATGATTTGTGCTCCTCTTACTACACCACAGAATATTGGCGAGCTGCGTACAATGAAGTTCTTCACCCCGTTGGCCGAGAGTCAGATTGGGTTGTTCCTCGGTCTATTTGCTCCGTCGAAGTTTTGCCCCCGAATATATGTAGAGCACCAGGTCGACCTCCTACCCAACGTCAACGGTCAAGAACTGAAAGGTCCACGTTGAGACGAAAATGCTGCCGATGTGGGGGTTCTGGATATAACAGGCAAACATGTCAGAATTCGACATCTTTAAGTGACACGTATACTTGAATGACATTGTGTATTCTGATCGTCAAATGCCCTGATAACATGAATTATCAATGTTTTGAATTTTTTTCTTTTGTATTACTTGCTTTCTACCTCTTATTTTAAATGTTGTTGAATATATTTTTGACTTCTACTTCTTTCTGTTTCTTTCTTCGTTCTCTCTTGATATCACTTATTTGCAATTGCTTGTTGTAAAATTAAGTTTGTAATATATTTTGAATCCTTTATACGGATTCCTCCCATTTTTTGTGATTTTTCTCTTATATTATTCTAGTCGTTCAAAATTTTATAGCGCACAAACAGGAAAATTCGTATGGGCATTCACTAAATACAAACAACACTTCATTTTTGAATGTCATACTGGATACAAACAAGAGAGGCCAGGTTTGGGGTATAACTACCAACAAGGGAAATGGTGCTTACATATATTCTTATGAACATTTCACTACGATATCATTTTGTTCATCATATAAGTGAATAAGTACATATCTATTTCATCACTGAGATTTTCTTAATCATTGTAGACACAATGTGGTAATGGATACAAAAGCAACCTATGAATGACTCGTTCTCCTAAGTCATTAGACCAGAAAAAATGGTAATCACAACAAAAGGAAGCCATAACTCCAATACATATCGTAGATAACTATTATACAAAATGGTGATCACCCAAAAAATTATCCATCACCTATATGGATTTTATAGCACTACTATATGTACGTAAACATTTCACTTACGATGACTGCATCTTCTACATATCCTCTACGATGGACAAAGAGGACATATCACTGTCGTATTCCTCGTCGGAGCTTATGATGATCACATCTTCATTTTCGACGGGAACTGCTCCAACATTTTCATCCAACAACACATGATGTGCTTCCGGTTGGACCGGTACTGGGACGATCTCACGATGAACTTGAATTGGTTCAATTTCGTCGATTAGATTCGGAAAAGGGATTGGTTGAAGGCAAACCCTACGATGGCGGTTCGAAGGTTGACGAACATATGGAACAAAAATATTGCTTTCATCATCCGAGTCCGAGTCAATGATGATTGGGTTGTCCGCGGACGACCCAGGGGGGTCGAAAGTGATAGTAACATCAAGAACAGGAGTATGTTGAGTTGATGAAGACATAATCAATGGAAAAACTAACTAGTTCTATGACTTTGTTAAATTCTCGTATGTACATATTTAAATAAAGTTCAACATTTTATACTAGAGAAACACTTGTCCGTTGAATGCACGATAAGATATCTCACCAACCAATATGGTTGAAGTCATTGATGGTGATTATTTTACAACTTTTTTTCAAATCAATATGGTTGAGAACGTACTTGTGTTTGGCATACCAACTTTAACTGCTATAGTAATTATAAAGCTGCTTGCTACAGTTTTCGCAGTTAATACACCATTTGGTTGCCTTCACTCTTAGTTAAATTTGGTTGGATCATATTTATGTTGACATTTGATGCCTTCTCGACATTTGTAATGTCGTTATCGACATTAAATAGCTGTTAATCTCGACACTTGACATTACGAATGTCTAGAACGACACTTGGACCAAAATACGATATTTCTCTACATTTCTTCGATTTTCGGACGTTTGATATGTCGTTCTCGACATTACATAGCTGTGAATCTCGACACTTGATATTTCATTTGTCTAGAATGAGATTTCGAGAACATATTACATACCACCATATAAATCGAAATATGCAAACTACTGTGTAAACCAAAATACATTTTACGTGCCACCACATAAAACCAAAATTCATGTTATGTACCACCACATAAAGAAAAATACATATTGCAAAAGGCGGTATCATGAACCGGCTGATCATCAACAGTTACACAAGCAAAGTACAGCTAAGCCACGACAACTATTTCACTATCGGGGATAAAGAAAGTATTCGTTATTCAAAAAATCGACCACAATCTTTCTTCTGTATATTGACATTCTCTCTACTGAAACTGATTCTATTGGATGCCCGAGAATGAAGCATTCTATATATTTGAGTACAAACATTATACAATTTGGCCTGTACAATAAATGATTTTTCGTTAGTCGAAATTAGTATATACAATAGATTAACTATGGTAGTAAATAACAAGAGTTGAAATGCTCACCCATTGTTCGCACACGGTAGATAAGGTATAATCTCCATCTTCATTGGATCATTTATATGTTTCTTTATATCTCGTCTGGTGGACAGGGGTTCACACTGCAATAATGTTTGAACGACTGTGCATGTTGCTTCTGCGTGAGCCTTGATTGCATTAGGTGTGTGAACATTATTGCTGCAGTCGTATATGTAGAATTTCCATTCACAAATATTGACCAGAAACAGATAACATTCATTGCCTGGATATGCACTTGGAATTAATAAATACTTGCATTCCATCCACGAACGACCAGCTACAGGCAATGTACCGTTGACATAGCCTTGTAGGCGAGTTCCATCTGATTCACCTGTCTGGTTATATTCCATATGCCACCTCATTTGCTGACAACACTCCTCTTCAAATTGAAAATCCAAAATTGCATATTTTTTATTGAAGAGAGTACAATTTTCATTCATACGCTGCCTCAATAACTTCAGCTCCAGCTCAATCTGCTAATGCAATAAATATATGTAACATATATTATACATATTAACTACGAAATTAAATTTATTGTGATTGCAAACCTTCACTCACCGCAATATTCAGATCTTTCGTCGGATCCATTAAACTTTTTAGCATGTCTCTTCCATAGACATTGCCACGGCCATCGTCTAAATATGCACTGTATAACATAATTTAAATTACTGTCAAATAATTCAACAAATAATTTTTCACATAGATATAATAATGTGTAGCATTCGGACTATTCAGAATGAGTTACATTTGTTACCCAGATTTATTTCTCGATATCCAATTCCTAATGTCTTTGTACTTCTTCATGTTGTAGTCTTCTAAGGGACGGCCTGTGGATGATGAAGCCTGTGTGTATTTCATCTTCTTTTCCCTTTCTCTTCTCCGCATGTCAACACTTTCTGCTGGTTGAGACGTTGATGTCTCATACGGTTGAACAGTAGGAGTTGGACTTGCATGGAGAGGAACATCCTGTTGCATGGAACCTATAATGGCTTCTGATTACACCCAAAGAATAACGCGGTTATTGTAGTACAGCTTTGGGGTGTCGTATCCACAGGGAGATGGAAAATTTCTCAAAAGATCAAACAAACTAGGGTTTTCGTAATTAAATGTGGGAATGATTTGTCACTTGGAATAAAAATTAATTATCAATATGCGAATTAGTGAAGCGTCGGAGTTCCCCCATTGGATTGGATCAATCAACATCAATAATTCATGTATTTTTACTCAATTAGAGGTTTTCTTCTCAACTCTCTAATTGGAAGATTTAACAGTGAAGTCCAATTTTATTCCAATTATATTTCTAGAATCTAGATTTTTTATAACACATTCGCACATTTTTATTGGAACAAGATCAAAAATCGACCATATACGTCAGGCATAAGGCAATAATCAATCCGCCAATAAAGTGATATTAAGATTAAAATTCAACAATTATTTCAATCATTCGATAGAAAGAGCATGGCTAGATCTATGAAGGATTTGATAAAAGTTAAAATAATCTCAACAATAAGTAATTTAAATTGAAACTCAACAAATAGTTTAATTTAACAATGGAAAAAGCATGATTGAATCCATAAGAAATTTATTAAAAGTTAAACAAATTTCAATACTAATTCATAACGAGAAGATCCAAATCTAGAAATTATTAAGCAAAGAGAGTTCGACTCACATGAAATTATGACGTGAAATCTCCAAATCCAATGAGTTCCTTCGTTGCTTCACCGAGTTCCTTAGTTTTCCATGGAGTTTCTTGAGCACCAAGATGAAAGAAATAGGTCTGGGGGCGTCTCCGTTCGTTCTGGGTGGTTTTGGGCATTAATATCCCGTGAAAATTAGGTTACCATAAGAGATTCAATCGTATAAGGAAAGTGAGATTCGGGTGCCAAAAAAGCACTATGCGACCGCATGGTTATTGTCATTGCGGTCGCATGGTTATGCACTTTCAGCCTCTTCAATTCTCGGTATAGGTGTATGCGACCGCATAGTAGAAAGGCATGCGGCCGCATGGTTTCGCAAGACAGTTTTCAGTGTTTTAATCATAACATTCTTTCCTGATGTCCAATTGAGGTGATTCAAGTTGCATTGGATAGCTAACTCAAAGGGCCACAATTTTTATTCAGAAGTCATCTCCCAATTCGATCATCTTCCATGTCAAAAATGGGTCCCAACATGAGACTAAAAATTGGTGTGTTGGTTTTCGATTGGAAATTGATGTATTGATCAAACTTTGATGTTATTTCATCCCTTTGGCTTCGTTCCTCATCCACTTGACCTCTAACACTTTCGAATCTTCATCATAATCTTGGACACAAGTTTGGATCATTTGCACTTTAGTCCTCGAACTTTCGTTCTCTTCTACTTTGGTCATTTTTCACTTGTTTCTTCCGAATTTCATCTTTTTCACCAAAATGCAACCTAAACCAAAATATAAGAGTAATGAGTGCATTTTGGCATAATATAATCACATGAATGCAATAGTTAAGAGGGGAAAATATGGTATTTTACACTCTTATCAGCTTCCATGTTGGATTCCCAGTTAGATAATCTGTTTAGCATATTCTCATTCTTTTCGTCAATGTAAGATCTGACAGAACATAAACTTGTATCAATATAAGACTGTATGTGCTCCTGTTGCTGCTGGAATAATTCTTCGTGTTTTCGAAGAATCGCCTGATAATGGGCTTCTTGTTGTTGCGATTCCTGGGCCATATGAGTGCTAAACATATTTGATAGAGAATTATCCATGTATGACTGCATACCACATAGCATGTAATCTTGCATCGATTTGTTATGTTGTTCGAACAGTTGCTTTTGGCTTTCAAGGATATCCTGGTTCAGGGCTCTGGATTCTTCAACAAATTCTGCCTTCAAGTTGCCACACAGACTGGACACATCTGATATCGTATGTTGCCTATACATACCTAACATTTCTTCCATTCGGTCTTCAGTTACATATCTGGAGGCACCAGAAGCA
>NW_019267819.1:274563-298077 GCF_002742605.1 Olea europaea var. sylvestris
ATCTGTAATCATAACTATCAGAATCCATTTGTTTAATTGAACTTATTAATAATAAAATGCGAATGTCATTGTACGTTGAAAATGAAAAATTCATACATCTTGAGTATCCAAAAATTGCTTAACAACCGATTCTTTCAGTATAGTATTAGGCCTCCAATTATAGATTCGTAGAATCTGCACTGTTCTGTGTTTACGGCGACCAAACTTTTGTCCAATTTGTGGAAACGCTTCATATATCCAAAATTGCAACGTAAAAAAAGAGAAATGTGATGTATAAATTTTATTCTTTGTACAAAGAAATTATACATAATACGTAAGTAATTAGAATAGGAACATAATACCTGAAATGCGAGTGGATAACCTTGTAATGCATACTTACATTCTGTCTGTCCATTCTGTTGCATCCTTATTATTCTTTCCAATTGTGACTTTTTCAAAGAATTTAACAAAATGAAATATGCTATTCGGCCCCATGGATATGTAAAGAACTCATCCAGATGTTCAACCATGCCCAGAGTTCTATAATCAACTTGTCGTGAAGTCGGATTCAACACACACTCAACCAACATAACTAATCCCAACTTAAACTTATTTTCTGTATCTTCACATATGTGGAAAGTTTCAAAAAGCATCCTATTGCTAATTTTTTTTGTGCCATTGAAGTATTGATTTCTAAGACGATGGTTATTATAATCAATTTCTACGAATGGTTCATGGCAAGGTAGTCCAGTAATGAGGCAAAATTCTTGCAAGCCAAACCTAGCAAGATGGTCATCTAACCGTACCCAAACTTCATTGTTTTTGCCACAATGCACAAGTTTCATTATAAATTCATGTACCAACTTGCTAGTAAATTGTTCTTCTTCTCCTTTGAAAACAGCTCCATATATAAATCCATAAAAATTACTACACATCAAATAACATTGTTGATTTGCATCTATGAAATTTATAAAATCTTGAACATATTGATGATTTGGATACTGAAGGATGGTAGCAGAAAACCATTGTTCCGAAGAGAGAACGTATTCTAAAGACATCTGCATCAATTATACAAGAATTAATATTTTTAAGGAACTGTAATAATTTTTTCAAGAATTTATATTTTCATTTGATTGTACACATCTATTATAGTAAAACAAATTACTGTTAATTGTACAATTAATTATTTAAGAATTAATATTTCCAAACAAATATAATTTTTTCACGTCTTTATATTAAACAAAATTAAAATCAAAAATTAATATTTTAAACAAAATGTGATATTTTTGTTTATTAAACATATTACCAAAAAAAATAAATAAAAAAAAATCTGCTAGAGAGTGTCACGGAGCAAGCTGCTCCGTGACACTCTCATATTACTTAAAAATAATAATAATAATAATAATTTCGCTAGAAAGTGTCACGGAGCAATATATTACTATATAAAAAAAAAATTAAATTTCGCTAGAGAGTGTCACGGAGCAAGCTGCTCCGTGACACTCTCATATTACTATAAAAAAAAAAATTAAATTTCGCTAGAGAGTGTCACGGAGCAGTTTTGCTAGAGAGTGTCACGGAGCAAGCTGCTCCGTAACACTCTCATATTACAAAAACTAAAAAAAAAAATTCTGCTAGAGAGTTGCTTCGTGACACTCTCGAAGTGTCACGGAGACAGCGTCTCCGTGACACGGAGATCAAGTTTTTTCGAGTAAATTGTAGTTGAAAAATATTTTTCTTTCGAGATATTCAACTAACTGTTAAATAGCACAAATATTAAATACAAATTTTGAATTACTTACCTTTTCTGATCAAATTAGTGTCTTTTTTGAGTGAATGTGGAAAATGTTTCCGGCTAAATGAATGTGAGAATGAAATTTGAATTAAAATGTGAAGAGAGTGAGTGAAAGAGAGTGAGTGAATGTGACAAATAATTGTAGCTAAATGTGTGGATGGGGGAGCGAATGAGAAGTAGCTAAAATTAATTAAAACGTGTGAAGAGTGAGTGAATGTGACAAATAATTGTAGGTAAATGTGTGGATGGGAGAGTTTGTTGTGTTACAATAATTGATCATAAGCAAATTTCCCTGTTGTAGTTCTCACTTTGTTTTGGGGACCCTCCTTCACTATCTTTCCCTTTCTTGTGTTGTAATTTGATAAATTATAAATTTCTTTTTAATTCATTTTGTTCCATTAAAATTTTATATTCACAAAAAAAATATATTAACGTTTTGTACAATTCAAATTTTATATTGAAAAAAAATGTTCGATAAATTTCTTTAATTTATTAAAACTGATCGAGTTAATCAATTTTTCCTCACTAACTGCTAAGTAGCACGAAGTTTATTTTATTTCCACATACATGATCACACAAAATGACACATATGTTCACATATTATTGAAAACAAAAATATAAGGGATGTTAACATTTATATTGAAACAATATATTTCTTGACATTTCATTCATTTCTTGACATTTGACGTGTAGTTCTCGACATTAATGTCTGCTAATCTGGACACTTGACAGTACATTTTTATAGAACGACATTTCAACTAAAGTATAGGATTTCTCCACATTTCATTAGAACATTGACATCTCCTACTCCACTATATGAGATAATAAAGTTATAAACTATTTTCAACCACCGATTTACATCCACAAAATATTACATACCACCTTATAAACAAAAATATGCAAACCACTGTCTAAACCAAAATACATTTTCCGTACCACGACATAAACCAAAATACATATTGAAAAACCACCATATAAATCAAAATAGGTAAACCTCTAAATTCTACACATCCCTCTTACCCCTCTTGCGACCAGATCGTGTGTATGATGTCTTTGTGTTTACACTAGCCTTCTTCAGCCTCAACGATCGAGGTCTACGTGTAGGTGGATCAGCTGCCATCGAAGGTCCAGAAACGATGCTATCATGAACCAGTTGATCATCAATGGTCACACCAACTGTAGGTACAACGGCTGGTGCCTCTTTCACAATATCACAAGCAACATCTACTGACCCAAGTACTCCAACCCCACCTCCTGACGTTATGGACACATCAGGGATATTGCAAACAACTGGTTCGGTTGCCTCTCTGACATCCTGTCTGTCTGCAAAAATATTGGGAGTGAAAACATCATGTCGGGGCTCGTCTCCACTGCGATCGTCATGACCAAATCCACCATACTCAGCACCAACATTGTGTTGTCCAATTTCTGTAGCAACTTCATCAAACCTTCGTCGAAGAACATTCATCTCATCAGTGACATGATTTCTCAAACCACACACATGACCTCCCAGATCATTTTGGAGACTAGCGAATCTTGTGTTTATTTCTTTCCTCAAATCCCCCATCTTGCTCTCAAATGCCTCCCGTTGCTCATTCAAGATAACTCTTATCTCATTTAAAGACACATGTCTTTCAACGATGGGATCCCCATACTCTTCTTCTCTGCCTTCAACCAGATGCAAACCTCGATGACGAGGTCCACCTTTGTTGCCTCTCTGGGATTTATTTGGTCGATGGTTGTTGTCATCGTTCCGTATGACATCATCGTCAACTGGACAAGCTTGTATTTCTATTGATTGAGCAACAAGATCATCTAAAACAGGGTCGGCTGCGTCTTCCAACGGAACTAGATCAACGAAATATGGCTGTAATTCTTCTGCAGCAGTTGCTGGCAGCGTAGCCCACAAGTGCACCTACAGGAGAAGAAAAATAGGCGAAATGAAAAAATATATATTGCAGAGTGTAAGGCAATTTAGTATGTAAATCGCCTACATTTGTCTTCTCAAAAAAATCTGAATATGTTCGGGAATGAGGTTGTTTCATGCCAGACCACCGCAACATCCTCGGGACATCGTCACAAGTCTTACTCGAGAATCGAGCTCCCAACTCTGGAATTGCCTCGTACGTCCAAATCTGCATGACATCTGTAACAGTAATAACCATATTTGAAGATAAATAACAATGAGCGATGAGAAGAACTGAAATGAACCAAAATAGATGTATACCTGGACAGCAAGAGGGAATCCGTACAATGTGTAAGTCATCCTATCACAATCATTCACTTTTACCATGTCCGCCTTTCTTCTCCATCCACATAGTAGTGATTTGATGAGAAGTTGAAAACATACTGTCCCCCATGGGTAAGCATTGAAAAAATCCAAGTCGTCAACGATGGAAAGAGTTGTCGAATTTATTCCTATATTTCGATCTCTTGAATTAAATACCCCTTCAATAATTAGTGCCAACCCAAACTTGTAACGATCGTTACGGTTGGCACATTTCAAAAAAGCTTTCTCCAGGTCGCTACACGTTGTCCGATCCATATTAGCAAAAATTTTATCTTGTAGACGGGTTTTCTCTAGGATTTTGTCAACTTCGGCACCTTTAGGCACTGGATTGCACTTCAAGCCAGTAATTAGTGCGAACTCCGGTAGTCCAAATCGTGGAAACCTTTGGTTCATCTTAAACCAAGCCTCAAACCGCTTCGGCATACCACCGATCTGTTTACCATTTCATGAATTAATTGAGCAGATAGTTTCAGCTCCGGTAACCTTGCAACATGTCCTATACAACTGTCCTCCAACTGACGCTTTTGTTGTGGATCCAATTCGTTGAGGACAACTGATATATATTTTGTATTGCTTACTTGCGACACATGGGCAGGAACACGTTCTTCCTCCGGAATATTATATCGGTGTGTCATACTCATCTACAAATAAAAACAATACTTTAACAAATACTATGAGAACGTACAAATGAAATCAAATATAACATTCTTGTTAAAATGCAGTGCAAGAAAAATAATTTTTACAATACAATGATTTGATAAAATATCATATCTAAACTAAGTTGTTTAATTGTTGAAATTAAAGCAAACCTGACTTCTGATCTGAAGCTATCATGTAACCATTTTATAGTTGATCACCATTCAAACAGTTCAAAAGTATATACACAATCTTCTACAATTTCATTAAGTTAATTGCCTAATTTAGATATGCAAATAAGTCGAAAATACAATATTCTTTAACAAAATAAATAACAACAACATAGCCTTGTATTAAATAAATTTAGAGCTAACTACAACAGACCATACGCAAAATCAAGTATACATGACGTAAGATTTGACAAAGTTTTCTATCTGTTATCAACCTATCACAATCTTCCTCCATAAGAAACCATCAATATACAAATGCAACCCTCAACAAGATGCAGAACAAATTTGATGAGAAAATGAAGCCATTTAGTCGCTGATGAGCATTCAAACAGTCTTAAGAGTGTATAATAACTACACAATCTGTGTCATTTCATCATGTTTATTGCCTAACTCAGATGCGAAATATGCCTCAAATGGAGTATTCTTCACTTCGTACTAGTGTTATTTATCATCCAGCAGCATCAAATTTAGTTCACATATAGATTATATCTCAAAAGCAAAAATACAATAACAGGGACAACAGAAAGTACAATCATTTTCCTGATTTCTTTAAACACTTTACCTCTTCAACCTTTTTGACAGTATCTCACATGTACCACTTTTTATCTCAAATTGTATCAACAGTTAGTATTTGCTCGCCCAATAGAATAGAGACACTCAGTGATCTTGATATCAATTTATGTTAAACTAGCTAAATCTTAGGATTTAGGAAGAGGGGAGACTTGGAGAAGTGAAAAAAATAACGAAATAAAAAAAATAACGAAATAAACTTACTCTATAGCACTGGAATCTAAAGTGTGGTGGGCAAACGGCAACTGGGAAAATAAGAGAGAAATGGACAGGCTCGTTGTCGGCGAGTTGGGTCAGAGTGAAGATTGAGAGACTGAGAGTGAGAGTTAAGAGGACTTAGTTTAGGGCTTTTTTTTTTTTTTCATTCCCCCCCCTTTTTTTCCTTTTTTTTTTTTTTTTTTTTGTATTCGGGTCGAGTTATATCAGGTTTTCCATTTTTTACCCATAACTCGATCCAACTCGACCCACACCTACTTGACCCATAACCCGACCCACATCAACCCACACCTATCCAACCCAGGCATTTAATGCTGATTGACATTTCTACGTTGATTGACATGAATAGTGATATGAAAAACTTTGAATTCTTGTGTGAAAATAATATTTCTAACAGGGGTATTTTCGTCTACATAATTCGAAAATGGACATTGACAAAATTGTGGACATTTTGGCAAATGACTCGCTGAAAATGGACATTACGTGAAATTTCCTCTTATCTTATTATCTTATTTATTTATGTCTGAAGTTTGATCAGAAGTCATGTGGTAATTCAATAGGTCATACGTCAGCTAAGCACATGCATAGAGTATTATCCCATAGCTAGTTGAATTGTTAGATCTAATGGACTAAATAATGAGCATGGTTGATAACAAAATTTTATAACAAAAAAAAAATGTAAACAAAGGGTTTCAAAAGAATAATATTATTCATTACACTAATGTTAAATACCAGTCTAGGTGACAATTACATGACAATAAATAATGTCTTCATTTAAATGTAAATTCATAAAACTTATTCAATTGAACCTATAAAATATAGCTGCTTAAATTGATGTTAGATAGCATTATTTGTTTCAAAACTCAAAACACAAGTTCTCCTCCAAATTTCTTTAAAAATTCTAGCAAAACACTTTCCTTAATATCTATTTCAAATTCAAAAATCTTAGTCACTTGTGAAAATAATGAAGTTTGACACCAGTTAACACCTAAAAGAAGGTGAATAGGTGTTTATGTGGAATTTAAATTTACCAAATAATAAATGCAAAAGGCCATAGTTATTATTTAATCCAGATGAATTCACACACACACACTATCCTATGTTGAATTATCATTATTTAATAAATTGCAGAAAAGTAAGTAACACCGAAGAATTGCTAACAAATAAAACCCCTCATGGAATTAAAAACTTCGAGCCCAAACTAGTATGAATCCATTATAAACGAATTAACTTACAGTACTGCCAGACTCGACTAACTCTAGTACTTTCTGACCTTCTAACTATAATCACCAAAGCCCTCCTGGATTACGTGATCATGCACAAACTCCTGGCCTTTTAAATTCATCTATCTCCCGTGGTTCTCCTAGAACTCCTCGTTCTCCAACAACGAGAACTTCGGTCACCTTCCTTGATTTGCAAAACTTTGACAGATTCTATGAAAGTAAGTGTTTTGGCATTTGATATGTGTGGATTTGATGTTTTTCAATAATATGGCTCAAGCAAGTGAGGAATGAACAATTTATATGAAATGTAGGAAGTGATTTCTAGTTTATCTCAATGTTCAACACATAATTTTCGAAGTGAGGAGCAATATTTTAGTTTGGAGGTTTTGGGTAGTATGGCTAGTTAAAAACCTTAAAAACGTGAATTAGAGTTTCTTGGGATGCACTGTCGCTCGAGCAAGAGCTCAACGACAGTCGAGCGATAGTGCTCCGCTGAATGATGGGTAGGCGACAAGTTAGCGAAGAGCTTATTGTTTTGGACGCTTGAGCAACAGCTTAGCGGCGAACTAGAGAAAATCTAACAACTTTTCCTTTGTTCCATAGACGACCTAATGACTTCAAACTCATCTATATAACCTACCACTTAACTTTGACTTTTTTAATTTTTTCTACAACTATCTCTTTGTCCATAGACTGCTGACAACTATAAAATCTAACAAACTCCCCCTTTGACATTTTATGACAAACCATACATTACAAATCAAAGACAACCCAAAATCGACTTAATTGAATCTTGCTTTTCCTTTGTCGAACATATTTTTAGAAATCACAACTCACATATCAAGTGTAAAAGTACGTTAAATAATAACATGACTATTTAAGCTAGTTATCAATTAAGCTAGTTATCAATAAACTCAAAATCATGCCTGTAAATCAAGATGAAATATCACTGTAAACCAATATACCAAAAACACACATCGATATCACTAAACGTCAAAACTTAATCAGGCTAGGCAGAAAGTAATACCAGAAGTATCATATACATCTCAAAAGTATCATATGCATCTCAAAACAACAGACTAATACCACTATCCCTTTTTTTTGTCACAAATGACAAGGGGATCCCTAACATCTAATCAGCCATAGCATCATCTCCATTAGCAGCCTCATCATAATCGTTGTCATCATCATCCCAATGCTCACGAATGCAGTGGCTCCTCGCCTTGAATATACATGATCGCTCCACGAAGTGTAGGAAATCTGGCTCGCAACTCTGATCTTAGCTATTATGCGAGCCTGCTGTTTGATCAACATAGTCATCCATCCCATAAAAGCTACAGAGGGGTCAACAAGAATAAAAGCAGACATAAGGATAAAATCAGCAGGTGGTAGTGGAGATTATGTAGAAGATATGATGGAATGTCAATGATGGAAATATAGATCAAAACGAGATGTAAGAATATCGGATGGATCAAAGAAAGTAGATCACCAATAGGATTATGCAACAAAAGGGGTGGTTAGGAGACAAAGCATGCATATAGCAAACTTCGAAAAAAATTACTTTACTTTCCGAATCATCAATACCCTCTCCATCATAGCCAAATGCCCTAAGTTCTCGTGCATCTGAAACGGTACCTCTCTCTGGAATTATTTTCACTTTTAAAATACATCAAAACTTCAATATAATAACTATGCTAGAAGGATAAGGAGACAAAGCAAGAACATCTAACCAGCCAAAGTTCTACAAGTATGCAGCCAACACTTCAAATATCACGAGTCCATGTAATGTCCCAAATTTTTACTACTAGTCGTTAGGTTTAAATTTAGGACTTAAGTGCACTATTATTAAATTTGAATGACCTTATTGGTTATTGGCATAGTCTGATAACGTTATTCGTTATTGGCCAATAGTTTGAGGACCTAAGTGCAGAATTATCTTGGAAGTTAGATGAAACCATGCGTAAAATATATGTAAATATGCCAATTCATCATGATTAAACATGATTTATTTGACCACATACGTTATTCAAACTGCATTTCAAGCTAATCTGATTGATTTGACTACATAAATAAAGGTAAATGATTTGACACGTGCATTATTTACACCAAATTTCAAGCCAAATCAATTGATTTTACTACATGATTAAAGGTATTGATTTAACCACTTTCAAGACAACACCATTTATGCATTGATCACGTCTAACATCTCGCAATTTCCTTTCACTTTTCTACATATGGTTCAAGAATTTACACTATAAATAGGAAACAAACCAACACTACTACCACTCACCAACTATTTACACACTTTCCCTCTCTACCTCTTAGCACTTTGTATCTCTGCCTTTACTCTTGTTCTTGTCCATTTCATATTAAATATTGTTGTACATTTACACAATCACGTGTGAATAATCTACTCCACACGCAGCTCAAGGATCTCTCTCTAGCAATCGCCTCTTTATCATTTTAATTTGTCTAGTGAAAAGTAATTGTTTTATTACCTTATTACGAGAATTATCCTATATATGTTATTTCATGGTTATGTTAAATTATGGTCCGCATTATGCATAACATTTGTAAGGACGGACCGGAGTATAATAACGCTACGCATGAAAATTTGGTACCATCTAAGTTACGTCCAATTTTCATCTCCCAAGTATGAAATTTTCCATAAAATACATACATATACAAGAATAAAAATTACTCGCGCACACTTATTGAGATTCTATCTCACGTTAGGTTCTTATTTCCTTTTCAAAAAATTGATGGTTCGAGACGGTCGATGTGGAGATGAATGCCATCGTGGTATATTTAAAATAATTTTCATGAAGTTATGTCAAATTTTATTTAAATTATATTAAATTCATTTTAAGATTTTCTTATTATCAAACTTATTTTCTTTAAAAATACGCTTATTATGAATGATGTTGAATCGTAATTATTTTGATAAAAATTCTATATATTTATTTCAACCCTTTTACTTAAGTTTAATTTAAAGTTTAGTGACACTAAAATCGTTAAGGATTCAAGTTGTCATGAAATAAGAAGCATTTTTCCAAGAAATAAATTTCAGGAACCTTAAAATTTTTAACTCGTTGCCACTTCTATTTTCTAACCAAAATCTCTGTGTTAACAAAGAATGAAAAGGTTTCCTTTTTCATTGTCATACAACGTTATACATACACGCTTTTTGGGGATTGGATGATAAATTCTATAAATTTGAATTTACTTCTTTTATAGAATTACCTAACTCTCACCAACGCCAAACTGAGGGAGGTAAATATGGTACCTCCTATCCTAAAAAGCCTTCCCAAGAATGATTTTGCTACTTGTACAAAGTGAATCACTCTATACAAGTACCAGATGCAGTGTTGGTAGCACTGCATTGGTTGTCAACTCTACATTTTTTACGTTCTACCCAATGACAGTACGTCGTATGGCATCCTGTCAAGCTATATGTACGGTTTTGAAAATATGAACACCACACAAAGGGTATCTAATTTAATATGCCAAAACAAGACATGGTTTTAGAGGTCTAGACCAGCTAATAAATTCATTTTTTTGTAAATTAACAAATTTCACTATGTTAAAGGAATTATCCAATTTCAACTCAACTTACATGATGAATGAAAATCTAAGGACTTGTACATGCGCCCGACTAGATAACAATCATGGTGGCTCAACAAGACTAGGGATGCTAATTTGGATCATCGGCTTAAGTCGAGCCTCATCTTTTGGACATTAACCCGTGACAAGCCACAAAAACACGGGGCAAAATGGCCTATGTGGTTTGAAAATATGTAGCTACAGCTAGGGATGTAAAAAAGTTGAAGCTCGTGGCTTGGACATGGCTCGAGTAAGAAATGACCCGAGCTTATGTTAGGTTGAAAAATCTAAGCTCGACTTGAGCCTTATTGAGCCAGGCTTTTTTTTAGAAAATTTGTAACATTCTAAATTTTCTGCAATTTATATAAATTGTAGATTAGATAAAAGTTACAACCCTCCTCATTTTTCTGAGCTTGGGATGTGTTGCAACTCCTCGATCATTATATTGTCAACTTGTTATTGAAGATATAATTATGCACATTTCCAGTCTTTCAAGTATATTAGAATATCCAATATATCTACTTTTAGTCTTAATCGTTCGTCTGATAAAACTTAGCCATTTAAAATAAACGTAGCCGCAGATACTATCATAGACACTAGATGTTTGATGTAATTGGATATTACTTTCGTTATACATCCACTATGATAGAAGACTAAATTCTTATAATTCTTTTGGTTGTGTAGCATATTATGAAGGTCTGCACATATATACCTAGCTAACTCAGATGGAATTTCAAATCTTTGTAATACTGACATCTATCACTGTAGATATCGATGAAGTATAACTAAATGAGAGAACATTTGTATTAATGTCTAAATAATTCCATATACCGTTTGAATTCATTGAAGTATTTCTTAAAGAAGTACTTTGGGATGAAGAATTGTTCTAATCTCCTTTTTTAATATAATAACTATCCATTTCACATATGTGGATTCTATATAGACATGTGATAATTTCACATTCATGAAATTTGAAATTCCATTTACAATATCTTTTGTGCCAGCTAAATTAAGTCGATGGTCCATCATCAAGACTATTTACGAAATTTTAACTCGATAGAAATGACTACATCAACAAAAATTGGCAAACTTGTATATTTATGAAATATTTGTGCTGTGTAGAAAAAAGTGAAGATCTATGATAATAAACATAGCTATAGACATTTGTGGTATCAAAAAAGGTTTTAAGAATCTCTTCACACAAAATGCAATAAACCACTCTCAATCTTCCAAATTATGTTCGGCTCCATAAGTATGGTACGACTGTAACATAAGGTATGTAAAGTTCCATCCATGTGTTATATTAGCGACAAATAATTTCTCTTTTAGGTCATACTCTGCACACAATCTTTTTATTTGATAATGATTTCTTGCTAGTGATACGGTAATAAAAATTATTACCTGCTTAATTTTATCTAAATGCAATTTTATATGTTCTAAACCATTATTTACAATCAAGTTAATAATGTGACATATACAATGCTAATGAAAAAATAAATTTCCAAATGCAATGATAAGATCATTAAAGTTATTCACATTAGCATTATCAAAAATAAAATTTCAAATCATTTTATGCGTACCAAATTCTTGTATAATATCTTTTAAAATCATGTATATGTTAATGGCATTACAAGGATATTCTAGCAAACTAAATGAATTAATCATTTTATGTAGAACCCAAAGGTGATCAATGTAATGAGCCGTAATAGCAATATAACATTTTTTATTATCATCAGTTAATTGAGGCAAATGATACAACACTATCACAAGTTTTTAGAACTTCAATTGCAGCAACTTGTTTTCTTTTGTTATATAATTTTATAATGTCTGATTGAAGTGTATTTCTACAATAAAGTGTATGCCTGGATTGGAGATAATTTTGCACGAGTCGAGTAAAGTGTATTGAGTCTAACATCGTAAGCATATCTTAGCTATTGACGTTGTAATGTCCCAAAATTTCATATATTAGAATTTAATTTATGTGTACTATATTTTAATATTTTGTAATTTTAGGGACTAAAACTAAAATATATATAAGTAAATTTCAATATTATCAGATGTTGAAATGTAGATGTTGACGGAGCAACGATAAGTAAATGAATATTGGGTTCGTTGGAAAGATCGTAATTAATCATGCATGTTAGGCTTGAGAAGAAGTTAATTTGGATTAGCGGAGCCCAAGTTATCAAGGTTAAAAGATATAGCTTTAAACTTATATTTTAATTGATTATTTAATGCATCTAAAATTTTGGTAGGTCACGTGTATGTAGAGAAAGCGAAAGAAACTTTATTGATTCTAGTTTCAATTTGTTGGCTACGTGTATGAAATGTATTGCTTGATGAGTGGTATAGTTGGTTGACAAGACTTGATCAATTATTTTATTTCAAAAATCCGTTTCCCAATTTTTATCCATACCCAAATCCTACTTCTGCACGTTTTCCCAACTGCAATACTGATCATGGGGTGATATATTTATAGATGTATATCAAAAGAAGACATATACATAAGTATGATTGTTGAGAGAGAAGAGCGTTGAAATTAGGTAAATTTCATACTTTTTATGTAGTGTAAAAGGACTCTTACTTTGTATACTTATACCTGTGGTATTGTAATTTAAAATAGGAAGTCAATTTCAAATAATATAAATTATTGAAGTAGCGAGAAGGATTTTTTGGAGCGTGATTTCTTTGATTTTGTCTTCCAAAAATTAAAACGATAAAATAAGGTAGGATATCAAGGTGTAGTGTTTTATGACCCGTTTAATTATTATTTTTACATGTTGATGAATTTTGTATTTATGAAAGTTATAGTTATGATATGAAATGCTATGATATGAATGATATGGCTATTTTCGGTATAATGATATGAATGATATGGCTATTTTCGATATAATGATATGATATGATATCGCTCTTACCGAATTTTAAAAATATGTGACAGTATGATATTCTGACATGTGTTTAAAATTATTATTCGGGATTGTACCATTAAAATTTTATACCTACTGAGTATTCCCATATACTCATCATTTTCCCTACTCCTCATAGGTTAGATTGGGTCGTCGGTCAACTGGTGTTGAGGTGCAATCGTTGGGCCAAGATTTATGAGACTAAATGAAATAATTCGGTATAACGTGCCTTAAATTCTAAATTTTAGTAGTAACCTGAGTTTATTAATTTATTTAACACGTTCGTTTAATTTGAAATCTAGGACGAATTTGTTCGGACATGTAATTTTGTATGATGACTTGAAAAATTTTAACTTGTTTTGATATTTGGTGTTTCCTTGCTATTAAAGTTTTTGGCATACATAGTCACGTCAAATTGGAGAGTTAAAAATGGAGCAGCCTTGGGAATTGATTTACAATTGCCATACATGTCTAATAAATGCAATGTACTATAATGATTTAAAATGGGTAAATCTTGATGTTGTGTCCCACCTATTGAAGAAAGAGAAAATATATTATGATTTATGTGTATATAAATGTTTCTGATTACTGCATATGTGCATGTGAATATATAGAGTCAAATGGAAATTATTATACATGTGTTAAAATGATTTTGCCTCTAATTCTTACTTTACAAATTAATTCTAAGTGATCTTTCCAAACTTATACGTTTAATCTTTCCAAACTTATACGTTTAAGTTGTGGCATAGGAAAGTATTATTTATTTCCTTTTAGGAATTAATATATAAATTGTTCTTTACAAATTTAGTAAATTACAACTTAAAAATTATATACATTATTGCATGCCATGTTGTTTAAAATTTAAATATAAATTTTGGTAATGATTCAAATCTTAAATTTTGGGTCGTTACAGACATCTTTCAAGAAATCTTTCCTAGTGAATATGTAAAGATAGAAAAAGTAGAACTAGAACCGCCAAATACTAGTTCGGTCTGTTTCAAGTCGAGATCGACTGATTTCGCTTTGCAACTACTTAATACGTGCCTATTCAAATGAGTTGTGTTTGAACTAGGATTCTAACTAAATTCCTAGCCATGGTAATTGTCCAACTTTTCCAAATATCCCCTCCATTTTGAGCACAACTTTTTTTGTGTAAGATGTTGCTATCAATCCAAAGATTCTTTTTTTGATCTTTTGGTCTCAAGTACTTCTTCCACTTCAATAACCTCCAATTCAATTGTAAGCAATGGAATATTTGAACTACCCTTAAATTGGTTAATCTCATCACTTGTAAAATTCATTTGCGGTTATTATAGCAAAATGTACTGAATATCAGAGCAAAATGAACTGAATATTAGAGCAAAGAAGTGGAAAATTGAAGTTGAAAAATAAAATATTGTAAATTCAACATTTTCAAGTGTAGCAACCGAAAATAAACTTTAATCTATTTCATCGCAACACGTTTTGTTAATGTGACACCTCGAGGGACTAATTTAAAAATAAATCTTGTGTCAAAATCTTAGCTTCCGATCAAATAATCAAGTATTCATCTAATGAGAAATTTTATATCGATATTAGACTTGTTTTGAAGCTCATATTAAATGGTGAATTTGACACTCGAGAAAAAGTTATTTTGGATAATTAGGCTCGTGATATTGATGTTCAAAGAAACCACATGCTTAACTAAAGTCAATTAAAGATTTTGATATTTTTGGCAGCCACGTGTATTAAATAATTTAATATTTGAACCTTTGATCTTGGATTAGAATGAAAGCTTTTAGGATTGATTTTAATTGATTTTCATTGGAATGATTTGATCAACTTTCACATGTAGAGTTCAAGCTTTACTAGGAAACCATTGTTTGTTTAAAATCTGTTCTTATCTCATATCCTTGTGAGTGACGTGGCAGAAGACTCCTAATCACTCACGAACTCCAACTGACGATAGATAACTCTAAATACATAAAATGCATGGCACACATGGAATAAATATTATATGGATACGGCAGCCACTCAAAAAAAATACAAAAAGGCAGAATATATTTTCACGTTGAAGATTCGAAATCGATCAACACCCTCACTACCGTATTATTGCAAGTTGAGGCAGGATCCCTACTTGAAGTTGTCGTTATATGAATTTAATTTTCAATTAAGCATGTATTCGTTATATTTGCATGAAGTATATAAAGTGCCTTTAGAGCTTTCTCTTAGATTTTGATGAAAGAAAGGTTTCTATATGTTTAAACTAATGGTCGCAGAGGCTCATCAGAGCCTTAAGTATATATCTTAAACTAAAGGTCGCAGAGGCTCATCAGACACTTAAGTAGATTGTTTGATCATCGATTTACTTATTTATGAAGGCAACATGCAAGAATACAAAATTAAATATATGATTATTATATTCATATAGCAGGTGTAGTCTACTGAATATTTCTTTGAGATTCTCACTCATATTTAACCCTTTTCAAGAATAATCGGAGATCTGGGGGTGAATTGGCATGAATGACACGTACTATTTTTAGAGAAATTTATTCTTACATTTTAGACCGCTTTTACGTTTAATAATCATTTGGCATCCCTGAGAGTGTAGTTTGAATTCATGTTTTGAGACAAAAAGGTTTTAATGTTTGTGTGTTTTTTTTTTAAGATTTCAGAATTTTGCCACTTTTTTTTTTTTTTTTTTTTACATTGTGCTATGGTCGATAAATTTGGGATATTTTAAATTATTGTTTCTTGAAAGCTTGAAGACATAATTGATGATGAAATTGTATTTTTTTTTTTTAATGGTGGCTTAATTCAGTTCATTTGAGTTACACTACTGGAAACAAAATATTTCCAATTTCTATCTAAGTTTAAAAACTCACCCAGACCAAAATACTTGGAATTTTAAGGTGATTCTAGTTGTAAAAGATAGCCATCTGAGTTATCTATCTCTTGAATTTAGAATCATGAATTTGGGATCTATAAAACTCAAGTTATGAACATTTTCTCAAGAGTTGTCAGATTGTACCTAGGAACAAATAACCCCGATTTAGAGAATTTTCTTGACCAATCCATTGATTGAATTTATATAAGAAATTTTAATCTGTAATTTTCCTATGTCTATGATGTCTACAATCAAAATTTGTAAATTTTCGATTTCATTTATTGGTCGAACGAGATTTATCTTAGAAAGTCGTACAAGCTAAAAGTCTTAACTTTCCGAACGAAAATTTCTTAAATTTTGTAATGAGTTCTCTGGAGCCTTATTGTTTTTAATACAAGTTAAACTTCTGCATTTTACGAACTATTTAGGTAGAATTTTATAAATTTAAGGTCTTTATAATGTCACGAGTTCCCAGAACTTGGGACGTTACAACTTGGTATCAGAGCGCAGTTTATGTTCCTGTAGACTTGCGAAACATAAACTTGATTTACAAAACTTTAAGAATTATGTGTCAAATAAATTTTGTTACCATCGTGCCTGCCTTTGCCACAAATCACCGGTTCTAAGGTATAGAAAGTTTTAAGAAATTTATGTTATTATGATATTTGAAATGTTTATGTGCGATTTTATATATGTAAATCCCGAAAATTTATGTTTAAGGAAGTCAAGTGTGAGAATATGATGGAGATATTTAGGAATTTTTAGAACATAACTAAATTATGAATGTTCATTTTTGTCCTCGAAAAAGATATTAGAAACCCACCTATTTGGACTTTATAATTGATTAGGCACAGATGGCACGGACTAAGAGAACATGTAGGAGATGTGGTCAATGATGCCTCGTCAATATGAGATTGTGAGGTAGTACGAAAAGTATCAGTGGAATCCAATGCATGATATGGGCCAGCACATTAGGGAGATGTTAGTAAGGTGGAGAGAGGTGAGGCAACTAAAACATATGGTCACTGTTGTTGGGCCACACGCTTCCTTATTGATACATTGCAAAGAGAATGGCTAGAGATGGTCAAATCAATTTACAATTATTTGTGGGGAGTTGCTATACCCACTTTGCCTCGGGAGATTGACTATGAGGTCTTTTGCACAGAGCTGACGACACAGTTTGAGTAGGCCCGAGATGATGCACTTGCATATCCTGAGGGTTATAAAATACCTACTGAGATGTACATTCTTGAGGATGCACCTCCACCCACTTTAGATGATGAGTCGTAGCCTTCCAAGAAATCTAGGTTTCATGGAAGCTGGATTGATGATGATGATGATGTTAAGAAGGATTAATGCCAACAATTTTTAGTAGATTTTATTAAGCTTAGATCATGCCATGTTGAATAGGATTTCCTTTTGCTTTTCAGTGATTAGTACTAGATGTTCTTTCATTGATTGTATTTCTTATAAAGGACTTAGTTAATAATAAAATTGGTTATTTCCTAATTATAGTTTCTCATTTTACCGTGCAATGTGTGATTTTGTGATTTTCCTAAAAATTACAAATATTCCATTTTTGTATGAAGGAAATGGCACAAATATCACACACGAAAGCAATTAGAGATTTGCAACAAGCAGTAGAAAAAATTAGACTCCTCTTAATGGCACAAGCTACTCCAACGGCACGAGTAGCTCCAATCGGACAAGATGCACATGCAATACCACCCGTCACAATACAAACTGCCCCGATATCATCCCCTGCTCCAGCACCAACCACTACTCTAACTGTACCAATCATTGAGCAGTTCACTGATACCGCCCTCATAGTTTCGATGGTGGTGATGACCTTTTGGCAGCAGAGGAATGGCGTCGCACAATTGAGAAGATCTTTCGGCACATATCTTGTCTAGAAAATCAGAAAGCGTTGTGTGCAAAATTCATGCTAGTCGGAGGAGCTGGCCATTGGTGGGATTCCACAACACGTACACGGATAAAGAAAGAACAACGTAATATGACATGGACCCGATTCAAGACAGAGTTGACTGAGAAATATTTTTCGCAAGCCCTTTGTGACCAAAAAGAGATAGAGTTTTTACAACTAATACAGGGAAATAAGGACATCACTGAATATGAGAGGCAGTTTGAGGAATTATCCTGTTACGCCCCACATCTTGTAAGTACGGAGCTCATAAAAGCAAAACCTTTTGAGAAGGGACTACGTCTTGAGATTAGGCAAATAGTGAGTTCGCATGAACTCATCACTTATTGAGAAGTTGTAAAGAAAGCTCAAACTTTATCATTCTCGAGTTTTAAACTTCTAAGCCAAGGACTATAGAATGATACTGGAAAAAGGAAGTAGTACGATCAGGATAAGGATAAGAGCTCCAGACAATTTAAGAAACAGAATAATGGGCCTACTAGCCGACAATTAGACAATCATTTTCCTATGTGCCCAAAATGTAGGAAATCCCATAGGGGCGAATGTTTATTTGGCAAGAATGTATGTTACAAGTGTGGTCAGACACAACACTATGCTTCAAAATGTCGAGCAACACCGGTTAAGTTTACTGAACATGTGAAAAAATGGAATGCGAAAATTTTTGCCATGACACATGATGAGGCCACCCAGATCCAAACATAATTACAGGTACTTATCTGTTTACGGTATTCATATTTACGTTCTTATTGATTTTAGCGCTACACATTCATTTATATCTGCAACATGCCTAGCCAATATCAATGTTTTATGTGAGAAAACTAGTAGTATACTAGAGGTTAGCATGCCATCGGCAGGAGTCAATGATATAAATAAGATTGGTAAGGCAGTACAAATAGATTTTGATGAGCTAATTTTGAGGTAGGTTTACAAGTCATAAAACTAAAAGATTTTGATATTATCTTGGGTATGGATTGGTTAGGTAGCAATAGAGCTACAATTGTATGTTTTGAGAAGAAGGTGATCTTCAAAAGACCTGGAGAGGAAGAGTTTAGATTTTATGGGTCGAAGATTAAGACACTTACCCATCTTATCTTGGCTATGCAAGCAGAAAAGCTATTAAGGAGGAAAACTTATCAAGGATATTTTGTTAGTCTTACTGGCACACCAGAATTAACATTGGAAAAAGTGCCTGTTGTGCAAGAGTACGTTGATGTATTTCCTAATGACCTACCGAGTACCCCAATTGATAGACAAGTGAAGTTTACAATAGATTTGGTACCCGAAACTGTGCTCCATGCCGTATGACACCAAAAGAATTACAGGAGTTAAAAATACAGTTGAAAGAACTTCTAAATAAAGGATTTATCAAACCAAACGTGTATCCATGGGGAGCTTCAGTACTTTTTTGTGAAAAAGAAAGATGGAACCATGAGAATGTATATTGACTTTCGAGAGTTGAACAAGCTGACTGTTAATAATAAGTATCATCTCCCAAGAATTGAAGATTTATTTAATCAATTGAATAGTGCAACCGTATTTTCAAAGATTGATTTGAGGTTAGGCTATCATCGACTAAATATCAAGGCGAGTGACATACCTAAAACAGCATTTAGAAATTGCGATGGATATTACGAGTTTACGGTATGCCATTTGGACTTACCAATGCCATTGCAGTATTTATGGATCTGATGAATAGAGTATTCCATCGATACCTAGACAAATTCATTATTGCTTTTATTGATGGCATACTAATGTCTTCAAGAGATTCTCAGCAGCACGAGAACCATTTGAGGACCAATTTAGGAACTTTACATAAGGAAAATTTGTATACCAAATTCAAAAAGTGTGAATTTTGGCTAAATCGAATGGGATTTTTAGGACACATTGTAACAGCCAATGGTATAGAAGTAGACCCAAGTAAGGTTGAAGCTGTTACTAACTGGCAAAGACCTGCGAATATTGGAGTTGTAAGGAGCTTCCTAGGTTCAGAGGGATACTATCGACGATTTATAGAAAGCTTCTCTAAGACGGTGGGTCCTTGACACAACTAACTCAAAGGGGTGTGAATTTTGTATAGACTGAAATGTATGAACAGAGCTTCCAAGAATTGAAAGATAGATTAGTATCCGCTCTAGTGTTAGCAATTCTGGAGGAATTAGAGGGATTTGTTATATATAGTGATGCGTCCAAGTTAGGTTTGGGTTGTGTTTTGATGTGACGTGGAAAAGTGATAGCCTCTGCATGAAGACAATTAAAGCAGTACAAGAAAAATTATCCGACACATGATTTAAAACTTGCAGTGGTAGTTCACGCTCTCAAGATTTGGCACCATTACTTGTATGGAAGCAAGTGTGAAATTTACAGTGACCCTAAGAGCCTCAAGTACTTCTTTACCCAGAAAGAATTAACTATGAGACAACGACGATGGTTAGAGTTAGTAAAAGATTATGATGTACCATCCATTATCATCCAGGTAAAACTAATGTAGTAGCAAATGCTTTGAGTAAGAAGAATCTAGGTCACTTATCAGCACTATGTACACAACAAAATCAGTTAATCAAAGACTTTGAAAAGCTGAGGATAGAAGTGCTAACACTACCAGCTCGAGGATCAGGTAAGTGACAAGTTTGGTTCTAAAATCAACCATCAGGGACAAGATTATAGCAGCTTAAAAAGATGACCCTTTTCTTGGAAAAGATAGGGGTTGATGTTGAAATTGAGAAAAGGAAGGGATTTGAGATAAGCAGTGATAAGACACTTATGTTTAATTTAGGTTGAAAGCCATAGTGCTGATACCTAAAGCAGTGAACCAGATACCTACTACAGGCTAAGCAGCTAGGAAGAAGTGTAATGAAAGGAACATAGGAGTTTGTCGCTAGGTATTTGACCAAATAGGATCGCAGAATTTATAGCCGGACAATTAAAGAATAGAGTTTCATTTCGAAAAGCAATGAAAAAAGCTATTGAATTAACTGAATTTTTCCTATTTTCTAGTATTTTACGTGTCACGGCAATTAGGAATAGAGAATCTATATCACAAAGAAAATATTTTGTTGCGAATGAACAAGATATTGAGGAATTGTCCATACGTAAAATCATGGGGATGAATGAAAAAGTTGTAGCTCACCATATGTATTCCATGCCCCCTTATCCCAGCCAATTGTCTTGATTGTGGAATATCATTGAGAAATAGGAATCCGTGTTATCAAAGGATTTCCTGCGATTATTTCTAGTATGGAATGAGTCAATCATCCACTTATGTTTAAAGGCTGATTGTGTGTAATTAAGGATGAAGAAAAAAGAAAGAAGATTATGACTAAGGCTCATTCCGTTCCTTATGCCGCACACCCAAGCTCTACAAAGATGTACAGAGACTTATGTAATACCTTTTGGTAGAGGAATATGAAAGGTTGAATAGCTTTGTTCGTGTCGAAGTATATAGTTTGTCAGCAAGTGAAAGCAGAGCATCAGAGACCATTAGGGCTATTAAATCCAATGCACATACCATAATGGAAATGGGAAAGAATCTCGATGAATTTTGTACTAGGTTTTTCCTACGTCAACGAAAGGTCATGGTGCAATTTGGGTCATAGTAGATTACCTTACAAAATTTGCCCATTTTCTATCGGTCCATATGACCTTCAATCTGGAATAGTTTGCACAATTATATGTCAGAGAAATCGTTCGACTTCATGGGGTACCAACGTACATTGTGTCGGACAGAGACCTAAGATTCACTTCAAAATTTTGGAGAAGTCTTTAGACAGCTATGGAAACTAAGTTATCTTCCAGTATAGCATATCATCCCCAGACCGATGGATAGTTAGGACGAACTATACAATTATTAGAAGATATGTTGAGGGCATGTATACTAGATTTGGGTGGTAAATGGGAGAAACATTTGCTATGATGGAGTTTGTGTACAATAATAATTTTTAAGCTACTATCGGTATGGCTCCATACGAGGCATTGTATGGCCGAAGATGTCGTTCGCCAATATGTTGGGATGAGGTCGGCGAGAAGAGAATCCTGGGTCCAGAACTTGTTGATAAGATTGTGGAGGGGATAGATAAGATCAGAATGAGGATTAAGATAACTCAAGATCGTCAAAAGAGTTACACAGATAAGAGAAGAAAAGAACTAGAATTTAAGGTGGGAGAAAAAGTATTTCTCAAGGTTGCCCCGACAAAAGAGATACTACAATTTGGAAAGAAATGGAAACTGAAACCAAGATTTATCGACCTATTTGAGATCCTGGAGAAGGTTGAAAATGTAGCATATTGTTTGGTATTGCCACCTGACCTATCGACAATGAATGATGTATTTCATATTTCTATGTTGAGAAAGTACATCATGTTCCAAGTCACGTGGTTAATGCTCAGTCATTGGACGTACGGAGTGATATGACTTACGAAGAAACACCTATAAATGTTTTAGAGAGGAAGGTACACATTTTGAGAAATCGAGAAGTGCCATTAGTCAAAGCCCAATGGGGTAGACATGGGAAAGATGAGGCTACATGGGAGAAAGGCAAATATTTTGGCCAAGTATCTAGACCCCCTTAATTGAGTAAATTAAATTTTGAGGACGAAATAATTTTAAGGAGGATTGTAGCAACTGAAAATAAACTTTCATCTTTTTCATCGCGACATGTTTTGTTAATTTGAGACCCTGATGGACTAATTTAAAAATAAATCTTGTGTCAAAATTTTAGCTTCCAATCAAATAATCAAGTATTCATCTAACGAGAAATTTCATATCGATATTGGACTTGTTTCGAAACTCATATTAAATGGTGAATTTTGTACTTGAGAAAAAGTTATTTCGGATAAGTTAGGCCCATGATATTGATGTTCAAAGAAACCACATGCTTAACTAAAGTCAATTAAAGATTTTGATTTTTTTGCAGCCATGTGCATTGAATAATTTGAAATTTGAACCTTTGATTTTGGATTTGAATGAAAGCTTTTAGGATTGGTTTTAATTGATTTTCATTGGAATGATTTTATCAGCTTTCACGTGTAGACTTCAAGCTTTACTAGGAAACCATTGTTTGTTTAAAATCTGTTCTTATCTCATCCTTGTGAGTGACATGGCCGAAGGCTCCTAATCACTCATGAACTCCAACTGACGATAGATAACTCTAAATACATAAAATGCATAGCACACATGGAATAAATATTATATGGATACGGCAGCCACACAAAAACAAAAAAAAAAAAAAAAAAAAAAAAAAAAAAAAAAAAAAAAAGAAAAAA
>NW_019267819.1:298151-336877 GCF_002742605.1 Olea europaea var. sylvestris
CGGCTCCCCAAAAAAAAAAAAAAAAAAAAAAAAAAAAAAAAAACCAAAAACAAAAAGGCAGAATATATTTTCACGTTGAAGATTCGAAATTGATCAACGCACTCACTACTGTATTATTGCAAGTTGACGTAGGATCCCTACGTGAAGTTGTCGTTATATGAATTTAATTTTCAATTAAGCATGTATTCGTTATATTTGCATGAAGTATATAAAGTCCCTTTAGAACTTTCTCTCAAATTTTGGTGGAAGAAAGGTTTCTATATATTTAAACTGATGATTGTAGAGACTCATTAGAACCTTAAGTATATATGTTAAGCTGATCATCGAACACATAAGTAGATCGTTTGATCATCGATTTACTTATTTATGAAGGCAACATGTAAGAATGCAAAATTAAATATATGACTATTATGTTCATACAGCACGTATAATCTGCTGAGTATTTCTTTGAGATATTCACTCCTATTTAACCCTTTTTCAGAATAATCGGAGATCCGACAATGGATTGGCATGAATGACACGTACTATTTTTAGAGAAATTTATTCTTATGTTTTAGATTGACACTTTTATGTTTAACAATAATCATTTCGTACCCTGAGAGTGTAGTTTGAATTCATATTTTGAGACAAAAATGTTTTAATGTTCCTGTGTGTTTTTTTTTTTATGATTTCAGAATTTTGCCATATATATTTTTTTTAAATTGTGCTATCGTCAATAAATTTGGGATATTAAATTAGTGTTTCTTGAAGGTTGAAGACTGAATTGATGATGAAATTGCTTAATATTTTTTATGGTGGCTTAATTCAGTTCATTTGAGTTACACTACTGGAAACTAAATATTTCCAATTTCTGCCTAAGTTTAAATACTCACCCAGACGTAAATACTTGGAACTTTGAGATGATTCCAGTTCGAAAAGATAGCCATATGAGTTATCCATCTCTTGGATTTGGAAAAGAAACTTTTTTTGACCAATCCATTGATTGAATTTATATACGAATTTTTAACCTCTAATTCCCCTGTGCATGATATCTGTAATTAAAATTTTGTAAATTTTGGAATTCATTCATTTGTCGTACGAGATTTATTTAAAAAAGTCGTACAAGCCAAAAGCCTAAACTTTCCGAATGAAAATTTCTTAAATTTTGTAATGAATTCTCTAAAGCCTTAATGTTTTTAATACAAGTTAAATTTCTGCATTTTATGAACTATTTAGGTAGAATTTTATAAATTTCAAGTCTTTGTAATGTCATGAGTTCCCAGATCTCAGGGCATTACATCAAGCTTCAAATCGATTTGGATTAATCGTAAATCATGCATATCCATTGAGTGAAACAATAATTGAAACAAGGACCCATTAGAAATAGAGTAGATCTTGGAAGATAGAAAGGGCAATGGAAATATGGTTACCGGTAAAGAAAGCCAATGACACACGCAGCTCCAAAAGATGGAACAAGATACATAGGAAATGAGGTATATTTATTTCTCTTTAGAATATCAAATAAACTCGGTCCAAGCTTCTCAAACACCTGGTAACAACATTAAAATGCATTCAAAGGAAGTTCTCCATCAAGATTTCATTGTTATGAATAATGTTCATATCATCAATTCAGGTTAAGCTACCACAAACTATACATTTATTCACATAGGGCA
The DNA here is from genome assembly GCF_002742605.1 of Olea europaea var. sylvestris. Lineage (NCBI taxonomy): Eukaryota > Viridiplantae > Streptophyta > Magnoliopsida > Lamiales > Oleaceae > Olea > Olea europaea. Next base: position 299,804 of record NW_019267819.1, read on the forward strand.
TGCATATTGCTGCATAAATAACGAGTCGTGCTATGCATCACTGCTTAAAGAGGTGACTGTTCGAAGAGAGCTCAAGAAAGAAGAACATGGATGTGGAATTCCGTTGGAATACTTACTATGTATATATGGCTGCAATAAAAAACCAAGCCCCCGTTTGACATCTTTTACTTTAATTTAATTTATTTCTCGTATTTTAACCACACATTCAAACAATAATATATTTTACAAGTAAACTCAAAAACTTTTTCCCATATTTTAACCACACATTTTCCAAAAAATACTATTCAAAACAATGTTTTGTAAATTTTAAGGATGTCTAACAGGGGCCAATTTAGCATCATCACACAGCTGCTAAAGGTTGAAATAAATAAAACCAGTAAATTCTATGTGGAGCCAATAAACCAGTCATCTAGAAGCAATACACACTGAATTGCCTTCATCATTCCTGGCAACATGCTGAAGTACATCAATCTTCCATCATTGCTACATCACAATACTTCTGAATGCTTCTGACTACTTTGATCGCAATGTATTCTCGTGGTTGAACGATCCTACTAGGCCAAATGTTCCCACAGGACTAGCAATTTGCTGATTTTATACAAGAATATGAGAAAAGTATAAGGTATTTTTTATTAGCTGGCTCGTTGCAGCAAACGTTCACCATCTTGCCGAGTATTTTCTCTATGGAAAACAAGACGGCATAAATTGCAAGTCCCAATTAAGGATTGGCAAATCTCTTTCAAAGGGCTTATCAAACCGAAAAACCTTATCCACGCTAATCAAATTGTATAACCATCCTCATGAATCAGGCTAAAAAAATTTCAATCATTTTCCTTCCTTTTAATCTTTTACAGATTTTGGATGTTGAATAACTATGTGTCATGAAACTGTAAAACTTCTAACTCTTCATTTTATTCTTTTTTCCTTTCAATCGAATCCTTGAACAACAGAAGCAACCTTGATATTATAGTCTATAAAATGAGATGCCCTGTAAGGTAAGGGTTTCACAGCATTTCAACAAACTTACAGTCACCAAATTTCACCTCAGCTACATATATCTCTTTCCTAAGCAATTAAACTCTCAATTCACATATACCTTAACAAGGGTGATAGCACAAGTACTATGCAAAATTGTAAACATTTCTAATCACAACATTTCGTTCACATGTTCAAAAGAGCAAACGATGCAAGAAACTCCATTGCTTGGCATCAAAATGCATGACCTAAGCAATATTTCTAGTGAAACTAAAAGAAAAAATACATCTAGGGGTGAGATTCTCGCCCAAGCTAAACACGAAATACCCCTCACGATTGTCATCCCTCCTCTGGGGCGAAATGTGTAGCGCAACACTGAAGCCGGACGTGGTCCAGCATCAAAATTCTCACCGTCTCTTTCATTACCCTACAAAAGAACCCAGCTAAAAATTGTTCCCTTTTTAGAAAGAAACTCAATTATAAATTGTTCCAACAAAGACAAAATTGAGGGCGGCGGCGCCACGTCCCACTTCCTCCTTCCATGGTCACCATATGCGACCTTGTATATGTACGCAGGGGAACACCCACATGGGGTCATGTGACCCCACAAAATTTTGGTTTTTTTTTTTTTTTAAAGGTTGTTTTAACTCGTTTTTGACCCACTTTAATACATACCAAATGAAAATGAAATATTGCATTCTTAATATTATTTCTAAGCATTCATATCCTAATTTTTCGCTTCTTACTAGCGTGCGAAATGATCGACCATACCAAAAGATACGAGATATTAAACTTTTGACCCCACAACCCAAAATGGCTGGGTCCGCCCCTGTATCTACGTACAAAGCTGTATGAATATATATGTATGTACTTTTACGGGATGATTCTGTGCTTGTGTATCTTTCTGCAACCAAAACGAGAAGCAATTAGGTCAAAATCATAGAGGTTACAATTGGGAAATTTGCAGAGGAACTCTCGATGGGTGTAGAAGTAGAATTTGAGAGAGAAATAATCATAAAATGGAAAATGAACCCCGATGATTTGATTAGAAGGACCTAGTAAAATTTTATTTGTAAAATACTCCCTTCAAATTCTACCTAATACAACATTTTGCCCCTGAATTCTTGGAAATAGGAATTAAATTATGCCCTTTAAATGGTCTACACCAAATTTGGCATAATTTTACACTGAATTTGGTGTAGATATTGGATATCATTTTACATTAAATTTTACGATTAATTTTATTTGAAATTATTTTATACCAAAATTTATTTTACGAATTTAATGATATAAAATACTACATTTATTAATAAAAAAATAAACATAATACTGAAAATTATAAAAATTAAATTAAGCGCATAATGAAAATTACATATAATAAGGATGACAACTCGTTTTGTCACTTTTTTTATCTGAATTAATTTATTAATTTATTGCTGAAATAATTATTACTTATTAATTGATTAGAATTTAAAAATAAATAAAAATAAAAATAACCATCATATTAAAGTAATTATGAGTCAATTAAAATTTATTTTTATACAAAAATATTAAATAAGGATATAGATAGAAGAAACGAAATTTGAGAAAGTGTAAACAATGTCAGAATGGAGTTAAATGAAAATTCTTAGATCTGTTGTAAATAAATAGTACGCTATCTTTTGCACTTTATTTGTGGTACCATTGGATGAGCTTTTACACTTTACACCAAATATAGCCCCATTTGAGATGCCCTAACATAACACCCCTCGCCCCTTCCTCCCAATGACCAAATATTAAAGATGAGCATCAAATTGATTTCAATTTCTTATAATATACAAAAACAAGATTAGTCAATTCAGGGTTAAGTTTAATTTCATTACCATGAAACTATTTAATTCAATGTGTAGTATTTATTTTGGTCCACTTTTTCTTCGAAATTGGACCAAATTACATTACACGTCTACAGTCAAAATGTAATATTCATATCAATTTTTTTCATCAAAATAAACGTTGTTATGATTTACCTTTGAATTTGAATTTTGAAATTTTTCCATGAATGATTCTGTAAAAATGAAGTGTAGGAAGGGATATGGTTTAATTCGAGGGAGAATGAGAATTGAAGGCTACACGAGTAATTTCAAGTCAAAAGTTGAGGATAGGGTGTTTGTCTATCTCAACTCTTTTGCCGAATATTTTTTACAGAAATTTTTATACAAAAATTTATTTTTGAACAATTAGCAACCAAATATTATTGTTAACTAGACTTTTAGGCAAATTTTCCAAACTACAGCCCCGTTCCCCCGCCCCCCTCCCCATTTTTTCCAAATTATAATGGTTGAAATAATGTTTTTTTTAAATGTGCAGTTGAAAATGAATGAAAAGTTTTTAATTAATGTATAATATTATTTTATGAAAGATTGTGTAATTGAAAATAAGAGAGAAAAAGAATAAAAAAAAATGAGGGCTACATCTATACACAATTTGATCTTCTCTTTATAGTCATTGGACACTATTCATCGATGCTAAACAAGTCAAGCCAACCATCAACAACGTGTACGGATTAAATAACAATCATTACCACAACTTTACCTTCATTCTTGTCATGACATTTCATTGCTAAAATTTGATGTCATGTGAAGAATATTGCAAATAATTAACAACTCGATTAACTCCCAAGTCCTCAAGGAGCTCTTGAAGCCAAGTTCTATTTGGTCTTATTTTTTCTTTAATGTTTGTACGAAAATATGGTCACTTTTTTTTTTTATTTTTTTTATTTTTTGCATAAAAGTTCATAATAGGACCTCATTTCACTATGTCATTGTGAAAGGGTGTTTTTTTTTAAAAAAAAATACGCATTTTGACTTCATTTTCGCAATCTGAATCTCCACACGACTCCTTCGAACTCTATATATATGAACATCTCCTCCGAACATTTCTTTCATCCGCTTCCAGATTTTACTTCTTCATCTGTACAATTCAGACGTCTTACATGTAAATTCCAGAATTCTATTCATGGAAGACAAAGACACAGAGCTACTGTGCAAGGTCACTGTAAACCATCTATTCTTGGCTCAATTCGAGCCTTTCCGGGCCACGGTGCGGAGCCTCCGAGCCCGAAATCCGGACCTGACAAGGGCCATCCTCCAGACAATAGTTTCCAGTGGCGGACGGCTGGGAAACGATGACTTGGATGCGGAGGGTAGGATTCTGTGGTCCGACTCATGTCCTTCACCTGCCGTACTCACCTTCCTCTGCACCCTCGAGCTCCTTGAGTTCCCCGATGCCACCTCGCAGCTCTGGTCTTTTGATGATAATTCGCTAAAATTGCGTGCTGAGTTCTTGCTATATGTCCACACGATGAGCGCTCGGGTTTTGAGTGAGTTCAAAGAAAGTGTAAATTTGGAGGGAAATGAGAATTTTGATGAAGGAACTACGAGAAATGAGGAGTTGAGGATTTTGCAAGGGTTTTTGGAGGTGGGTTCGAGCAGGTTGAAGCCGGATTTGACTGAGTTGGAAGAAAACAGAGAAGAAAATGATGGTTTTTCAGGGGGTTTCACGGAAGAGGAAATAATGGGATTGAGGGGGTTAATTTTGAAGATTCCAGACATTTTTTATGTGTTGTGCGGGAACATAGATAAGCAAGTTGGGTGCGTGGAGAATGATGATTCAGGATTGGCAATCACATTAAGAACAGATATGATGCGGAGGGAGAAGGAAGAGAGGATGCTCAGATTGATACAAAAATGTGTCCAGGTAGCACATATAGATGCCATGAGGGAATGTTTGGAAGAAAATAATGAAGATGGTGCGGTTTCACATATTAGGTTTCTTCATTTGGATCACGGAGTGGAGGAGGCCGAGTACAGGTATGGATCTTGTTTCTTTGCTAACCTTGACTGATATGTTACTTGTCTGAAGACTACGCAGAGTGTGGAATAGGCAGTATATTGGCTGGCAAATGTGTTGCTGGTCATTAGTTGAATTTCTTTGTGGTTATCTGTGAACTCATCATGCCTTTTATAGGTTATAATAGATTGTCTACAGCATTGTAGTGAATGTTTTCTGGTCGTTATTTATTTAGAGATACAAGTTCTCTCGACCTGCAATATTGAGTTTTATCTGATTCTTTCATTTTTCCGTAATCCGAAAAAATGACAAGGTATTATAATTCTTGTATTGTTCACATATTGTACAGTTTTTTGTCAAATCATTTTGGTAATGGAGTAGAGAATAGGAGAAGCTTGAGTTAAATTTCGGAACTTAGAAAAGGCACAGAGCCTTAAGTTCTCGTTTATTTTGGTATACACTTTGAAAAAATTAAAAGGTTAAAGGACTTTGTTTAAGAGATAAATGAGTGCTATAAGATGTATGCTCATGAGAGTGTTGGGGCATATGTATTCATGGATGCAGCCATGCATTTGGTAAGATGTACCTGTAACCGGTCCCACGTGGAACTTGAATTGCTTGCTTAACTTATTGGTACGGTTAAAAACTGCTGCAGCTTTCATTGCTGGAATCTGATCTTTTGTTCGAATCATTAACATTCATGTCTTTACCTTTCTGATCTTTAATGATCCAAAAATAATATGCACTTACCCGATTTACAATCACTACTTTGAAGAAATAAAACAACAGTCATGCTATTGCAGAAACAAATATGTCATGATACTCAGAAACAGTATGACATTAACTACAGAAGTAAAAAAATAATAGGCAGAATTACTGATCAAGGACGTATATACCAATAGAAGTCAATATTTTTTAATGGAACTATTCAATTAGTATTTCCCAGAACTTAATGTTTTGTGCCTTGCCTCGAGTTTTGTGCACGGCTCCTTGTAGAAGTTCACCTTTACCTTCTCTTCTACTTGTAATTCCTAACCTAACATCTCATATGACTTTCAGTCAGTTGTGTAACATTGCATACCTTTTTAGCAAAACTGATAGCTGCTGGGCTGTGTTTTGGCAAATCATAATTTACCTTTCTTCTTGTTAATTTTGATTATAATCTTCTAGCTATTTATTTTTACTTTGTTTTATTTTCTAATAGCATGATTTTGCAAGATCTCCTCAAGAAGTTTTCATCAGGGAAGGCTGATTATGGAGATAACTGGCAGGCTATGCGAGCTAAAGTCTTCTTAGTGTATTCAGAAGCACTTTCGTCTAATTGCACACGCCTTGCTCAAATGATTCNGGTTGGATGAGGATCCAACCGGTGAAATACACGTACCGGGATTGACTCATAAGGAGCTATTATCAATTACAGAACATGAAAAGTAGGGAGGAGTTGAACATTGTGAGTCTCAGGAGATGATGGAAGCGGGATACTACAACGACGACGACGGGGGGGTTGACTTAGTGGGGTTCAACCGGAATGAAGTAGACACGGGAATTGCAGTAGAACGAGAGGTAGAATCACTGTCTAAGGAAGGGGAGTCGAATATGGAGAACTTGGAGACGATGACAATGGGCGTTGTGAAAGAAAACGAAGCGACATATTCGACATCAAGGATTATGAACACTTATAATAGGAGGACAAAAGAAAATGACATGGGGACCGAAAGAGCTTTGGTGTTGTGGGTAGATGGTACCAAGAAGGGAGAAAGCGGCAGTGACGTTATACAAGTGGTTGAAGAGAAAGAACGGTCCTTTGATCATCTGGAGGGTTATCACGGAGAAGAAACTTCGGAAGCTGATGTGTTTGAATTTGTACACCCACCTTCGAGCTAGGTTCTACAAAAAATTCAGGAATTCAGTAAGTTGGTCGGCGTGTCCTGTAATGGATATGAAAGTAGACTGTTACAATTATTCGAGGAGCTGGAGGCTAATAGGGGACAAGGCATCAGTACACATGGAGGTAAATTAAGACGAAATGGTGATCGCAAACTTAAGAGGCTCGAATGGTTAGTAAATTATGCTGGTAAGGGTGGCAAGTCCAAGAAAGGAACAATGGGAAGGGTTGACAGAGTATTAAAATGATGTCAAAACTCATTAGCTGGAGTGCACGGGGGCTCAATGAGGTTCGTAAAAGGCTTGGTGTTCGACATCTGCTAAAGGGATGGGGGCAAATCTTGTATACTTACAAGAAACTAAGATGGAGTTTATCTCGAGGGCGGTGATTAGTAGCTTATGGGGGGAAAACATGTAGGGTATCAGTTTTTGGGGTCATCAGGGGTATCAGGAGGCGTGTTGGTAATGTGGGACACTAGAGTGCTTGAGATGGAGGAGGTGAGTATAGGAGTGTTCTCTATATTGATTTCTTTTAAAAATTGTGAGGATGTATTTCGGTAAATGTTCACAGGAGTTTATGGGCCTAATTATGATGACAGTAGAGAGGGCTCGTGGGGATGAACTTGCTGAAATGATGGCTTGGTAGAATCTCCCAACATGTATTGGGGTGATTTCAATGTGATTCGATTTCCTTCGGAGAGGTCGAGTGGTGGGAGACTAACTAGGGCAATGGAGTTCTCAGATTTTATTAGGGAGAATTTGTTGGTGGATTTACCTATGATTGGGGGAGATTTTACCTGGTCATCTAATTGAGATCGACCTGTCTTGTCTCATATAGATAGATTCTTGATTTGTGGGGAGTGGGAGTCCAAATACTCAGATGTCACACAGACAAGATTGGGGAGGGTATACTCGGATCATTTTCCTATTATGTTGTCTGGGAATAGGAGGGGTAATGGAAGAAGGCCTTTTAGGTTTGAGAAGATGTGCTTGAAAGTTGAAGGTTTTAGGGAGCGAGTACAGACTTGGTGGACTTCCTATGAAGTCAGCGGGTCTCCCAGTTTTGTATTGGATCAAAAGCTAAAGGCGTTGAAAGGGGACTTAAAGAAATGGAACGAGGAAGTTATGGCAATGTTAATTGCAGGAAAAATCAGTGTCTATTAGAGAGAGGAGTTGGATAGGCGGGAGGAGAGTCAAGGGTTGGCTGGGGAGGAGAAGGGGAGATGTAGAGTATTAAAGGAAGAGATGGAGAGGTTGGTGGAGATGGAGGAGATTGCTTAGTGACAGAAGTCTAGGGTTACATGGTTGAAAGAGGGGGATAAATGCACTACGTTTTTCCACAGGGTCGCCAATTCTAATAGGCGGAACAATTTCATCACAGTTTTGGAGGTGGACGGGGTTACTTATAAGGAACCACAGGAAATTGGAAGCCAACTGGTGAATTTCTATCATAACCTCTATCGAGAGTAATTTGAATGGAGGCCAGAATTGGAGGGATTGCACTTTTCTACTATTACGGAGGATGATGCCAGTTGGATGGAGAGACCATTTGGGGAGGATGATATTAAGGAGATAGTGTTCAGCATGAACGATGATAAGGTTCCGGGATCAGACGGTTTCTCGTTCTCATTCTATAAGGCGTGCTAGGATGTGGTGCTACCGGACATTGTGGATATTCTATCTTATTTGTTTGAACGTGGCAGATTTCAGAGAAGTTCTAACGCTACATTTATTGTGCCCATTCCTAAGAAATTGGGAATGATTGATATTAAAGACTTTCGCCCTATTAGCCTTGTCAGTGGGGTATATAAGATTACAGTGAAAGTCTTTGACAGATTAAAGGAAGTGCTGGGGAAAGTAGTGTTCAAGTTTCATAATGCATTTGTAAAAGGACGTCAAATTTTGGACTCTATGCTTATAGCGAATTAATATATAGATTCAAGAATGCGTCTAAGGGTCCCAGGGATGTTATGTAAGCTAGATATTCAGAAGTCTTATGATCATGTAAGCTGGGGATTCCTGTTGATATGCTTAGGCATTGTGGCTTTAGGGATAAGTGGTGTAAATGGATTTAATTCTATATTTCTATTGTTTCATTCTCAGTTTTGGTCAACGGAACACTTGATGGTTATTTCCGGAGTAGTAAAGGCTTGAGACAAGGGGATCCATTGTCTCCATTATTATTTGTCATTGTTATGGAGGCTTTCAGTAGGATGATTGAAAGAGCTGTGGGAGCGGGTTTGATAAGGGGTTTTATGGTTGATCAAGTGCAAGTGTCTCATTTGTTATTTGCAAATGACACGTTGATTTTATGCGATGCAGTTGTTGAACAATTCAGGAACTTGAGCCGTCTGGGTGTCTAGTTTGAAGATCAATTTGGGGAAGTCTGAGACTATTCCAGTAGGGGAGGTCGATAACGTGGAGTTGGCTGATATATTGGGTTGTAAAGTTGCGCAGCTGTTGATATCATATTTAGGGCTCCCGTTAGGGGCACGATTTAAAAGTACCCATATCTGGAATGATATTGTGGAAAGGATGGAGAGAAGGTTAGTAGGTTAGAAGCGTATGTACCTTTCTAAGGGAGGTAGACTTATTCTCATTAAATCCACTCTCTCCAATCTCCCTACTTACTTTTTGTCATTGTTCCCCATTTCGGTTGCAATGGCAAAGAGATTAGAGAGATTTCAAAGAGAATTTCTGTGGGCAGAATTGGGGGAGGAGAGGAGACTCCATTTGGTCAATTGAGGTATTGTCCGTTTGCCAGTGAGGATGGGGGTCTTGGAGTGAGGAGCCTTGTGTTGTTTAGTAAAGCCTTATTAGGCAAATGATTGTGGCGATTTAGAGTGGAGAGGGAGAGCTTCTGGAGAGAAATCATTAGGGCGAAATATGGTTTGACAGAGGGGGGATGGTGAACGGTTGAGGATCGTGGTTCTTATGGGGTGAGTTTATGGAGGTATATCCAACGGAGATGGAGTGATTTTCTGGACAAACTGAAGTTTGTGGTCGGAAATGGTAATGAGATTAGATTTTGGGATGATTGTTGGTGTAGAGATCAACTGCTGAAGGAAGGATTTCCTTCCTTGCACCGCATTGCTCAGTACCCTTCTGCTATGGCGAGTGATCTTTTAGTCATTCATAATGGGAGCTATAGTTGGAATATTACTTTTGGGAGGGGTGTACAGGATTGAGAATCGGATGATTATTTGTTGTTTATGACCTTTCTACATGAGCCACAAATTCGGGCAGGAGAGAGTGATTGTAGCAGGTGGAGGATAGCACGAGATGGCATTTTCTCAGTTCGCTCTTACTTTAGTTCTCTCTTGGAATATGTGAATAATTCATTCCTCTGGAAGTTGGTGTGACAATGTAAATTGCCTCCTCGAGTGGCATTCTTATTGTAGACAGTTGTAAGGGGACAGGTTTCAACGGTGGATAATCTTCGACATAAAGGTTTTTACGTAACCGAGTGGTGTTATATGTGCAAGAAGGATGGGGAGACGATCGATCATTTGTTCATTCATTGTGATGGTGTTTGTTGGATTTGGAATGGTATACTTGGTTCTCAATTTATGGATTGGGTGATGCCTTGTCGTATAGAAGACGTCCTACGAGCATGGACGAGAAAACTTCGTGATAAGAATAGCAAACTAGCATGGCACCTTTTCTTGGGTTACATTGTATGGTGTGTGTGGAGAGAAAGGAACAACCGCTGCTTTGAAGACCAAACAAAGACAACAGAGCAAATAAGAGAAACATTACCTACAAAAAAAAAAAAAAAAAAAAAAAAGATAAATATGACTTGGAGCTTTTTAACTTAATGTGGATATTTTATGCTTGATAATGAAAAAAGGAGTCCTGCAAGGAACCTGATATGGGAACTGTCTTTTGAATCTGAGCAACATATGCCAAAGGCTAATTAGACAAAGTAGTTTTGAACTCAAAAAGTACAAATGCATTCTCCCCCGTCACGATGATATTCTAATGATAGTAAAGTTCTAAATGATGTATAGCAAGGAAACAAGATCCTTGAGTATTCGGTTAATTGAATAGAACTTTAAGGAGACATCTGCTATATGGTACTGGCTTTTTTATTTTTATTTTTAAGAAGTACCAAAGTTTGTATGTAGATAACACCCCGGGGATGTTCCTTTGTTGTTCTGAATGCAAGTTCTTCCTTGAGCTTTTCTTCTGGTAGCATTTACACCATCTTTTGTTGGTTGCCTGGCGAACTTTTTTAAGGGTTATAGGAGTACTTTTGGAAATTTGCACATGTATTAGGTCACCCTAATACTTTCCTAGTATATAAAAGGAATTAAGGCGAGCCTCCGTTCCACGTGTCATAATAGAGAGAGAAACAATGACAGACATAAATCCAAAGCATATTGTAATTCTCTATTTCGATATGGTGCAATTCTGCAGTGGCACCGAGTGATGTTGCACTCGCATCGAGAGTGAGGCACATTAAATTGCGTGTTTTTCTTGCTTTCGATTTTACCTATTTCACCTTATTAATTGCTCATGGTTTATGGGTTATTCATTAATCCATAACATTTTTTATTCCATCATTTCTGATTTGACATGAAATAAGGGTTTGAAAAGTAGATTTGAATTCTGACTGCTTGCTCAATTTTGACGTGTAGGCTCAAGGTATGCTTTCTGAGATCTATCCTGGTAGTTCTCCTAAGATTGGATCAGCTTATTGGGATCAGATTCTTGAGGTGGCAATAATTTCTGTAGTGAAGCGTGTCCTTAAGCGTCTGCACGAGTTGTTGGAACAGGTGATTATCTGAAGCTTTCATTTTTGATGTAAGGATTTTCCTTAGTTTGAGATATCTATTGCAAGCACTAGCAGAGTTAGTCGCCAGTAGCGAACTTACGGACTGGAAAGGAGCCAGATGAGTGCCCCCGCGCGAGCCTTATTGAAATAGTTTCATAAATCATTTATTACCTCCATATTTTGCCAGGGTAAATTTTTGGCTCTTCAAAGGCTAGATCATCCATGGCATCAAAGCTCTAGTATTTGATTTCTCATTGCAAGGATGGACCTTAGCATTTTAAGCAGGGCTTATTAGTTTAGATGTTTGCATTTTAGTAGTTCTACAACTAAATCGGCTACTTCATTTATGTTTTATAATTAAGCAAACTCACTGCCATGACCCCATATCCTCCGAAGTCAACCACTTCCGAAGTGGTGCTGACTCAAGTAATTAAAAATTACATCAATCATTGTAATGAAGTTCTCAGTAGATGAATCTAATGAATAAGAGCAACTGTGCATCTACATGCGCTGTGAAGTAAATTCCTAATGTCTGTGGTTTAATTGCATTATTTGACACACAGAATGGCCATGAATGATCTATTGAAATTTCATGCTGATCCTTCATGATACTGCATTGTGGAAAAATTGCTGCACAAGATATCAGTTTACTTGCCTCGTGCAGTGTTGCTCTCCTTTTCGATTTATGCAATTTTGGACTTGCTGAAATGCGTTTAAGATGGAAATGCCACTAGGCAGAAGGCTCATCTGTTTCCCCGTATATTGTTTGTATGCTCCTTATATCCGGCTGACAACAATGTTAAAGACATCTACCCTAGTCGCTGTTTTTGGCTTGTCCCGTAGACTCCATTTTTTCTTTTCCTAGGCATGTGGTGCATCTGAAAACTGGTCCCAATTGTCAGGCTCGTACTACCGGATCCTTAACATACTATTTTCCTCGATGCTTAAATTGCCTATTGAGGCTGTCCCATGTGATTTGCCAATCGTTTCACTTCCATTTGCACATCACATGCTCTATTTAGGAAATACTTATTTTTTATTCATGATTTATTCCTTCAGGACAATCCGCCAGCTCTTCAGGACATTTTGTCAGGGGAAATGATCCTCCCATTGTCAAGGGAGTTTCATAGACAAGGAAACAGGGAACGGACTCTTGTTTTGCTTCATCAAATGATTGATGATGCTCACTGTGGCAAGCGTCAGTTCCTTAGCGGTAAGCTTATTGTCTCATATTATTCCTTTTTTATTATTAATGCTGTTAATTAGTGAATACTACTTGGTGAAATTTAGTTGTATTAATGTCTCTTCTAATGTTTATCATCTGTTTAAATTTTAGGTAAGTTACATAATCTTGCAAGAGCTATTGCTGATGAAGAAACAGAAAGGGGTCAAACTAGAGTGAGCGTCCCATATTCTGACAGGAGAGAAATTCCAAGCTATGACAAGAATGGGGTTCTGGGGCTTGGGTTGAGAGCCTCAAAGCAGTCATCTTTGATATCACCAGCTGGTGAAAATAACGTAAAATCTGCAAGTTATGATATCAGAGATTCAGACCACAGTAGTTTGCTTATTCTAGGACTTGCTTATTAGTGAATTTAAGATTTTCTTATTAGTTGCCTCCCTTCTCATTTTTTGGATTTGCTGTACTATGTTTTCTATTTGCAGCAACCATTAGTCTTAACTTATTGTTCAAAATAAGATTTAAAGCATGTTCAGGAAGTGTTTATAAATGGTTTATTTTATGAATAAATAGAAACAAGTAGTTGATAAGTGGGTAGTACTTGTGGGTCCTTCGAAATTTGTGGATATAAGTGGTTGGATGTGAAACTTTTTATAAACATGAGCCAAACATTGGCATAAATTATATTTGTGTGATCTTCTCCAACAACTTTAGCTTTTAGATCGAGTGCTTCAACCGTGTATCACAAGCATACGAAGGTCCTTGGTTCATGTCACCCGTTATGAAATTGTGCATGTGTCACGATTTGATGGAAAAAATGAACCTAAACAATATGTGGAGGTTTGTTGAAAATAAGATTTAAATGAATACATGTGACTATCTCTAACAACTTAAACTTTTAGATTAAGTAGTTCAACACCTATTCACACCCAGCTGGCCTAATAATATCTATCAATTTATTTTATTCACTAATTACTTTCACTCTTGGCATTCCCTTGGACTCCCAGATACACCTCCCAGCCAAGCTGTCCTAAGAACTTTTGCATGTACTTGCATTCTATGTTGAACACAAAATGATGATTTTTTATTGCAAGGCTAAAAGCGTTAACTACCTCCTTTTTTGCTTCTTCCCTTTTCTTATATTTCTTATGCAAGCCGTGATCTTCATCTGATGCAGATATTCATAGTGAATATTATCATCTCACTACTACACATGGATAACCTCCGTCTTGATTTGACATCACATGATCCATTGAGGAGTTCTTCTGAATCTTTTGATATTCCCAGTGGAGAACAAGCTGATTCCACAACACATGTAGGGGGAAATAAGATGGTTGTCTCCCTTCTTGGACAAGTACTTACTATTCTGCGACAGCAACTACCCTTATCACTAGCTGATCTGGACAATTCATTGGATGATCATATATCTGGTGGTGGAAAACAAGCCTTAGAATGGGCAATCTTGAATGCAAAACAATTCATTGAAGATTGGGAATGGCGTTTGTCAATTTTGCAACGCCTTCCACCGTTATCTGAACGTCAGTGGAGGTGGAAGGAAGCTCTGACAGTGTTGCGTGCAGCCCCATCTAAGCTACTCAATCTGTGAGTTTTTCCACTTTCTGTTTTCCTTTGTACACTGAGAATGTTCTTTTACTTTATCCTACTCTTATCAGATGTAGGTCCATGTCTTGTTTATAAAGATCATATGCTGTTTTTGACGAGTACGAGAAATACTTATGTAATGTATGTTTGATGAGTGATTACTTAACTGTCTAAGGTCACTAGTTTTGATATTTGTCATGCAGTTGCATGCAAAGGGCGAAGTATGACCTAGGAGAGGAGGCTATTCATCGTTTCTCCTTACCTCCAGAAGACAAAGCCACCCTCGAATTGGCTGAATGGGTGGATGGTGCCTTCAAAAAAGCATCTGTATGATCCTAAATAACGACTATAAATGTCCTTCAAGATCAGATAACTTTTCTGGGAATACTCAGTGATCATTTGTCATAAGTTTCTCACTCTATGTTTTTAATTTCGTGACAAATATTGGTGGGCATAATGCATCAATTGGCATGTGTAGAATGACTTGTGCTGATACCTCAACTGATTTCCCTGTTTCTTTCTACCACATTCTTTGTTTCGAAATGAATATCTTGATTAAACTTTGGTAAATGGGTAACCATTCAATTCTGTTTCTCATTAGATGTCAAAGATTGTGAATTGGGATGGCTTATATAAAGGTAGGAGATACCAGAATACTCTAAATAAAATATACTTGGGTACGGGTTTCAGGTGGAGGATGCAGTATCTCGAGCTGTTGATGGTACTTTTGCTGTCCATGAATTGGATTTCTTGTCCTTGCGCTCTCAGTTGGGTCATTTGGCAGCTGTAAGTGTTTCTTCTTTGTTCTTTGCCATCTAAAGTTGATGCAGTGGTGAAGTTTCTCAAATTTTGTGGATGTAGATTGACATCTTTGTTGTCCATTCCAGATTCTCCTATGCATTGATGTAGCTGCAGCATCTGCTAAGCTACCAAACATGTCTTTGAAGCTTCTAAATCAGGTAATTTAGACAACAATTCTTATTGGTGTCTGCGATCCCTACATAAGAATTGTTATTCAAGCATCATATTTTTGGATGTTATTTTCTTATATATTGTAGTTACCTTCTTTTCATATCATTGAAATACGTTATATGGTATTGATATCTTGTATTTTTTCTTGTGCATGGTTGAATTTGTTTCTCTGTCAACATGGCTGCCATTTCACTTACAGGAAAACATAAAAAGGACTGAATCCCTAAAATTCAGCCACATTGTATGGGGGCCATTTTTGAATTCTTGGCATCTTTTATTTTTAATTGATCATAATAAATAAATTTGTGGTGTTTTGTGCCCCCCTGAAGTTATTTGTTACATTATTTCTCTATCTGTGATGTGTGTACTTCAGAGGGATTGTCTCCTTCATAAGGGCTGGCTCCCTTAGCTGTTGATGCTATCCATTCAAAATACAGAAGCAATTCTGATAAGAAAATATAAAGAAGTTTTCTTGAATGATGAATCTTTTGTTCTTTCTTTTAAAGAGCCCGTGTCCAAGAGTTGAAAGGAGCATTGGATGAATTACTTAGGCTAGTTGGAAGTGGGCCTGAAATGGGCCCCATGAAATTGGCTCACTGTCACAAGTGTGGGGTTGGGTTGGATGAGGATCCAACCGGTGAAATACACGTACCGGGATTGACTCATAAGGAGCTATTATCAATTACAGAACATGAAAAGCAGGGAGGAGTTGAACATTGTGAGTCTCAGGAGATGATGGAAGCGGGATACTACAACGACGACGACGGGGTTGACTTAGTGGGGTTCAACCGGAATGAAGTAGACACGGGAATTGCAGTAGAACGAGAGGTAGAATCACTGTCTAAGGAAGGGGAGTCGAATATGGAGAACGTGGAGACGATGACAATGGGCGTTGTGAAAGAAAACGAAGCGACATATTCGACATCAAGGATTATGAACACTTATAATAGGAGGACAAAAGAAAATGACATGGGGACCGAAAGAGCTTTGGTGTTGTGGGTAGATGGTACCAAGAAGGGAGAAAGCGACAGTGACGTTATACAAGTGGTTGAAGAGAAAGAACGGTCCTTTGATCATCTGGAGGGTTATCACGGAGAAGAAACTTCGGAAGCTGATGTGTTTGAATTTGTACACCCACCTTCGAGCTAGGTTCTACAAAAAATTCAGGAATTCAGTAAGTTGGTCGGCGTGTCCTGTAATGGATATGAAAGTAGACTGTTACAATTATTCGAGGAGCTGGAGGCTAATAGGGGACAAGGCATCAGTACACATGGAGGTAAATTAAGACGAAATGGTGATCGCAAACTTAAGAGGCTCGAATGGTTAGTAAATTATGCTGGTAAGGGTGGCAAGTCCAAGAAAGGAACAATGGGAAGGGTTGACAGAGTATTAAAATGATGTCAAAACTCATTAGCTGGAGTGCACGGGGGCTCAATGAGGTTCGTAAAAGGCTTGGTGTTCGACATCTGCTAAAGGGATGGGGGCAAATCTTGTATACTTACAAGAAACTAAGATGGAGTTTATCTCGAGGGCGGTGATTAGTAGCTTATGGGGGGAAAACATGTAGGGTATCAGTTTTTGGGGTCATCAGGGGTATCAGGAGGCGTGTTGGTAATGTGGGACACTAGAGTGCTTGAGATGGAGGAGGTGAGTATAGGAGTGTTCTCTATATTGATTTCTTTTAAAAATTGTGAGGATGGATTTCGGTAAATGTTCACAGGAGTTTATGGGCCTAATTATGATGACAGTAGAGAGGGCTCGTGGGGATGAACTTGCTGAAATGATGGCTTGGTAGAATCTCCCAACATGTATTGGGGTGATTTCAATGTGATTCGATTTCCTTCGGAGAGGTCGAGTGGTGGGAGACTAACTAGGGCAATGGAGTTCTCAGATTTTATTAGGGAGAATTTGTTGGTGGATTTACCTATGATTGGGGGAGATTTTACCTGGTCATCTAATTGAGATCGACCTGTCTTGTCTCATATAGATAGATTCTTGATTTGTGGGGAGTGGGAGTCCAAATACTCAGATGTCACACAGACAAGATTGGGGAGGGTATACTCGGATCATTTTCCTATTATGTTGTCTGGGAATAGGAGGGGTAATGGAAGAAGGCCTTTTAGGTTTGAGAAGATGTGCTTGAAAGTTGAAGGTTTTAGGGAGCGAGTACAGACTTGGTGGACTTCCTATGAAGTCAGCGGGTCTCCTAGTTTTTTATTGGATCAAAAGCTAAAGGCGTTGAAAGGGGACTTAAAGAAATGGAACGAGGAAGTTATGGCAATGTTAATTGCAGGAAAAATCAGTGTCTATTAGAGAGAGGAGTTGGATAGGCGGGAGGAGAGTCAAGGGTTGGTTGGGGAGGAGAAGGGGAGATGTAGAGTATTAAAGGAAGAGATGGAGAGGTTGGTGGAGATGGAGGAGATTGCTTAGTGACAGAAGTCTAGGGTTACATGGTTGAAAGAGGGGGATAAATGCACTACGTTTTTCCACAGGGTCGCCAATTCTAATAGGCGGAACAATTTCATCACAGTTTTGGAGGTGGACGGGGTTACTTATAAGGAACCACAGGAAATTGGAAGCCAACTGGTGAATTTCTATCATAACCTCTATCGAGAGTAATTTGAATGGAGGCCAGAATTGGAGGGATTGCACTTTTCTACTATTACGGAGGATGATGCCAGTTGGATGGAGAGACCATTTGGGGAGGATGATATTAAGGAGATAGTGTTCAGCATGAACGATGATAAGGTTCCGGGATCAGACGGTTTCTCGTTCTCATTCTATAAGGCGTGCTAGGATGTGGTGCTACCGGACATTGTGGATATTCTATCTTATTTGTTTGAACGTGGCAGATTCCAGAGAAGTTCTAACGCTACATTTATTGTGCCCATTCCTAAGAAATTGGGAATGATTGATATTAAAGACTTTCGCCCTATTAGCCTTGTCAGTGGGGTATATAAGATTATAGTGAAAGTCTTTGACAGATTAAAGGAAGTGCTGGGGAAAGTAGTGTTCAAGTTTCATAATGCATTTGTAAAAGGGCGTCAAATTTTGGACTCTATGCTTATAGCGAATTAATACATAGATTCAAGAATGCGTCTAAGGGTCCCAGGGATGTTATGTAAGCTAGATATTCAGAAGTCTTATGATCATGTAAGCTAGGGATTCCTGTTGTATATGCTTAGGCATTGTGGCTTTAGGGATAAGTGGTGTAAATGGATTTAATTCTATATTTCTATTGTTTCATTCTCAGTTTTGGTCAACGGAACACTTGATGGTTATTTCCGGAGTAGTAAAGGCTTGAGACAAGGGGATCCATTGTCTCCATTATTATTTGTCATTGTTATGGAGGCTTTCAGTAGGATGATTGAAAGAGCTGTGGGAGCGGGTTTGATAAGGGGTTTTATGGTTGATCAAGTGCAAGTGTCCCATTTGTTATTTGCAAATGACACGTTGATTTTATGCGATGCAGTTGTTGAACAATTCAGGAACTTGAGCCGTCTGGGTGTCTAGTTTGAAGATCAATTTGGGGAAGTTTGAGACTATTCCAGTAGGGGAGGTCGATAACGTGGAGTTGGCTGATATATTGGGTTGTAAAGTTGCGCAGCTGTTGATATCATATTTAGGGCTCCCGTTAGGGGCACGATTTAAAAGTACCCATATCTGGAATGATATTGTGGAAAGGATGGAGAGAAGGTTAGTAGGTTAGAAGCGTATGTACCTTTCTAAGGGAGGTAGACTTATTCTCATTAAATCCACTCTCTCCAATCTCCCTACTTACTTTTTGTCATTGTTCCCCATTTCGGTTGCAATGGCAAAGAGATTAGAGAGATTTCAAAGAGAATTTCTGTGGGCAGAATTGGGGGAGGAGAGGAGACTCCATTTGGTCAATTGAGGTATTGTCCGTTTGCCAGTGAGGATGGGGGTCTTGGAGTGAGGAGCCTTGTGTTGTTTAGTAAAGCCTTATTAGGCAAATGGTTGTGGCGATTTAGAGTGGAGAGGGAGAGCTTCTAGAGAGAAATCATTGGGGCGAAATATGGTTTGACAGAGGGGGGATGGTGAACGGTTGAGGATCGTGGTTCTTATGGGGTGAGTTTATGGAGGTATATCCAACGGGGATGGAGTGATTTTCTGGACAAACTGAAGTTTGTGGTCGGAAATGGTAATGAGATTAGATTTTGGGATGATTGTTGGTGTAGAGATCAACTGCTGAAGGAAGGATTTCCTTCCTTGCACCGCATTGCTCAGTACCCTTCTGCTATGGCGAGTGATCTTTTAGTCATTCATAATGGGAGCTATAGTTGGAATATTACTTTTGGGAGGGGTGTACAGGATTGAGAATCGGATGATTATTTGTTGTTTATGACCTTTCTACATGAGCCACAAATTCGGGCAGGAGAGAGTGATTGTAGCAGGTGGAGGATAGCACGAGATGGCATTTTCTCAGTTCGCTCTTACTTTAGTTCTCTCTTGGAATATGTGAATAATTCATTCCTCTGGAAGTTGGTGTGACAATGTAAATTGCCTCCTCGAGTGGCATTCTTATTGTAGACAGTTGTAAGGGGACAGGTTTCAACGGTGGATAATCTTCGACATAAAGGTTTTTACGTAACCGAGTGGTGTTATATGTGCAAGAAGGATGGGGAGACGATCAATCATTTGTTCATTCATTGTGATGGTGTTTGTTGGATTTGGAATGGTATACTTGGTTCTCAATTTATGGATTGGGTGATGCCTTGTCGTATAGAGGACGTCCTACGGGCATGGACGAGAAAACTTCGTGATAAGAATAGCAAACTAGCATGGCACCTTTTCTTGGGTTACATTGTATGGTGTGTGTGGAGAGAAAGGAACAACCGCTGCTTTGAAGACCAAACAAAGACAACAGAGCAAATAAGAGAAACATTACCTACAAAAAAAAAAAAAAAAAAAAAAAAAGAGAGAGAGTATTTAGAGAGCATACTTTGTAATTTCTAAGTGTATATATGCTCAAATGATTTCATGTGACATAATGAAATCAGAGAGTTTATTGGTTTATATGTATATGTGTATGTGTATATACACACACACACACACATACATATACTTCACTCGTTCTGTGTTAAACATGTTAAATATGACTTGGAGCTTTTTAACTTAATGTGGATATTTTATGCTTGATAATGAAAAAAGGAGTCCTGCAAGGAACCTGATATGGGAACTGTCTTTTGAATCTGAGCAACATATGCCAAAGGCTAATTAGACAAAGTAGTTTTGAACTCAAAAAGTACAAATGCATTCTCCCCCGTCACGATGATATTCTAATGATAGTAAAGTTCTAAATGATGTATAGCAAGGAAACAAGATCCTTGAGTATTCGGTTAATTGAATAGAACTTTAAGGAGACGTCTGCTATATGGTACTGGCTTTTTTATTTTTATTTTTAAGAAGTACCAAAGTTTGTATGTAGATAACACCCCGGGGATGTTCCTTTGTTGTTCTGAATGCAAGTTCTTCCTTCAGCTTTTCTTCTGGTAGCATTTACACCATCTTTTGTTGGTTGCCTGGCGAACTTTTTTAAGGGTTATAGGAGTACTTTTGGAAATTTGCACATGTATTAGGTCACCCTAATACTTTCCTAGTATATAAAAGGAATTAAGGCGAGCCTCCGTTCCACGTGTCATAATACAGAGAGAAACAATGACAGACATAAATCCAAAGCATATTGTAATTCTCTATTTCGATATGGTGCAATTCTGCAGTGGCACCGAGTGATGTTGCACTCGCATCGAGAGTGAGGCACATTAAATTGCGTGTTTTTCTTGCTTTCGTTTTTACCTATTTCACCTTATTAATTGCTCATGGTTTATGGGTTATTCATTAATCCATAACATTTTTTATTCCATCATTTCTGATTTGACATGAAAAAAGGGTTTGAAAAGTAGATTTGAATTCTGACTGCTTGCTCAATTTTGACGTGTAGGCTCAAGGTATGCTTTCTGAGATCTATCCTGGTAGTTCTCCTAAGATTGGATCAGCTTATTGGGATCAGATTCTTGAGGTGGCAATAATTTCTGTAGTGAAGCGTGTCCTTAAGCGTCTGCACGAATTGTTGGAACAGGTGATTATCTGAAGCTTTCATTTTTGATGTAAGGATTTTCCTTAGTTTGAGATATCTATTGCAAGCACTAGCAGAGTTAGTCGCCAGTAGCGAACTTACGGACTGGAAAGGAGCCAGATGAGTGCCCCCGCACGAGCCTTATTGAAATAGTTTCATAAATCATTTATTACCTCCATATTTTGCCAGGGTAAATTTTTGGCTCTTCAAAGGCTAGATCATCCATGGCATCAAAGCTCTAGTATTTGATTTCTCATTGCAAGGATGGACCTTAGCATTTTAAGCAGGGCTTATTAGTTTAGATGTTTGCATTTTAGTAGTTCTACAACTAAATCGGCTACTTCATTTATGTTTTATAATTAAGCAAACTCACTGCCATGACCCCATATCCTCCGAAGTCAACCACTTCCGAAGTGGTGCTGACTCAAGTAATTAAAAATTACATCAATCATTGTAATGAAGTTCTCAGTAGATGAATCTAATGAATAAGAGCAACTGTGCATCTACATGCGCTGTGAAGTAAATTCCTAATGTCTGTGGTTTAATTGCATTATTTGACACACAGAATGGCCATGAATGATCTATTGAAATTTCATGCTGATCCTTCATGATACTGCATTGTGGAAAAATTGCTGCACAAGATATCAGTTTACTTGCCTCGTGCAGTGTTGCTCTCCTTTTCGATTTATGCAATTTTGGACTTGCTGAAATGCGTTTAAGATGGAAATGCCACTAGGCAGAAGGCTCATCTGTTTCCCCGTATATTGTTTGTATGCTCCTTATATCCGGCTAACAACAATGTTAAAGACATCTACCCTAGTCGCTGTTTTTGGCTTGTCCTGTAGACTCCATTTTTTCTTTTCCTAGGCATGTGGTGCATCTGAAAACTGGTCCCAATTGTCAGGCTCGTACTACCGGATCCTTAACATACTATTTTCCTCGATGCTTAAATTGCCTATTGAGGCTGTCCCATGTGATTTGCCAATCGTTTCACTTCCATTTGCACATCACATGCTCTATTTAGGAAATACTTATTTTTTATTCATGATTTATTCCTTCAGGACAATCCGCCAGCTCTTCAGGACATTTTGTCAGGGGAAATGATCCTCCCATTGTCAAGGGAGTTTCATAGACAAGGAAACAGGGAACGGACTCTTGTTTTGCTTCATCAAATGATTGATGATGCTCACTGTGGCAAGCGTCAGTTCCTTAGCGGTAAGCTTATTGTCTCATATTATTCCTTTTTTATTATTAATGCTGTTAATTAGTGAATACTACTTGGTGAAATTTAGTTGTATTAATGTCTCTTCTAATGTTTATCATCTGTTTAAATTTTAGGTAAGTTACATAATCTTGCAAGAGCTATTGCTGATGAAGAAACAGAAAGGGGTCAAACTAGAGTGAGCGTCCCATATTCTGACAGGAGAGAAATTCCAAGCTATGACAAGAATGGGGTTCTGGGGCTTGGGTTGAGAGCCTCAAAGCAGTCATCTTTGATATCACCAGCTGGTGAAAATAACGTAAAATCTGCAAGTTATGATATCAGAGATTCAGAAATGAGATTGTTTGGCCCCTTCACTTCCAAAATCACAACATACCTTTCACAATTCATTCTTCATATTGCTGCAATAGGCGACATTGTTGATGGGACAGATACAACTCATGATTTCAACTATTTTTCACTTGTGTACGAGTGGCCCAAAGATGTACCATTTCTTTCTTGTCCTTTTCTTCTTTGTTCGTTCCTTTATCATTTTCGGCAGCTATGTTTTATTTATACTTAAGAAAGAACTGTTAATATTCTGTCAATCATGAAATTTCTTGGTTGGTATTAGTAGTGGCTTTGGACGTAAATTTTTGTTCGGTTAGTTTGCATCTAATTACATGGTCAATATCAATGGTTAATTAGACCTCTATGATCCTAGAGTTCCTATTGGTTGCAGTTTAAACTTTAAATAATTGGTAGAACATTATGTCAATATTTTTATTTGTTGTGCTGAAAAATAGAGTTAAAATAGAAGAGAAGACTTGTACCATGACCAATTTTACTAATTGAGCTAACATAACCAAGGTTCTACTCTTGAATTGAGACCAAATAGGCAAGACAGTGCCCACTTTCCCACAAACCCTGTAACCAAATTCATTTTGTAACCCTGATTCTTTCTCAGATTATCTCCTCACGAAAATCTGTGTAACGTGCGTTGGGGAAGATGGGGAAATTTCTAGTCAGGCTATAGGACCAGAGGGGGGTTGTTGGGTGATCTGAGATGACATTTACATTCTGCTTATTACGAAGTGCATTAATTGCTACCTGGTCCATCATTTCTTATACTGTTATTCATTTTTTTGCAGCTTTTGACTCGTTTGGTATTTGAACGAGGCAGTACTGATGCTGCTGGAAAGGTAGCAGAAATTATGAGTGCAGACTTTGTTCATGAAGTAATTTCTTCATGTGTACCTCCAGTTTACCCTCCAAGATATGGTCGTGGTTGGGCTTGCATTCCAGTAATTCCTACACTCCCTCACAGTTATCCTGAAAGTAAAGTTTTCTCACCTTCTAGAGAAGCTAAACCGAAGATTTACTTCCGTTCTTCTGCCACTCCTGGAGTTCCTTTGTATCCTTTGAAGTTAGATATAATAAAGCATCTCGTCAAGTTATCTGCAGTCAGGGCCATCCTAGCATGTGTATTTGGAAGTACAATATTGTATTGTGGTAGTGATCCTGCTATATCCAGTTCCTTAAATGATCGCTCACAGCTACCGCCCGATATTGATAGATTTTTCTACGAGTATGCTCTCGATCAGTCCGAGAGGTTTGTTTCCACCAAATGATATCTCCACATATTGAACGTTGTGTTGAACTGTAATTTATGTGATCCTTTCCATTTGGCAAGCAGATTCCCTACCTTGAATCGGTGGATACAAATGCAGACTAACCTTCATCGAGTGTCCGAGTTTGCTGTAATGTCTGAAAACAGAGTAGATGAAAGCAAAGATAATTCTGAAGCCAAAACTGCTATGAAACGTTTTCGTGATGATGATAGTGATACTGAATCAGAAGTTGATGATGTGGCTGTCAGTCATAGCATTTCAACCCCACTTCATGAGCTTAAGGATCAAGGCAGTGTGGCTCCTGACCCTTGGCTTGAATCTCCAAAATCTGAAATTGGAGAACATGATAAAACAATTTTCCTTGCTTTTGATTGGGAGAGTGAAGGACCCTATGAAAAAGCTGTAGTAAGGTAATTCCTTTCCTCCTTTTTGCACTTATTCCTTTATCGTCAAGAACTCTCCCTCCCTGTCTCCCCCTCCCCCATCCCCTCTTTCTAATTCAAATTTCTATAGCCTGTGGAAGTCAAGAAATTTTATGGTTTAAGTGTGTTGCGTTTATAACTGAACGAGTTAAAACTGATTTTATGACAAATTACTCCAGTGAGCAAAGTTTTAATTTGCTCAATCTGTTTAGGGAAGGAAAATGTATTCTCAGTTTTGGGCCATAGAGACCAAATTCTTTTTAACTTTGAACTTTTCATTGCCATTGAGAAAATCCTATTTTTAGGTTGCATTTTTCCTTTCCCTCTTTCTTTCAACTTCTCCCTTTGTGGCTCTCACCCTGGACATTTATGAGCTGCAGATAAATAATTTAAAGTGTGAATAAATAATTGACAGATGACTGGCAAGCAAGAAAGCTAACTTCTACTTGTTATCTAATGATTTGCTGGTGCAGATTGATTGATGAAGGAAAATTAATGGATGCTCTGGCTCTGTCTGATCGCTTCCTGCACAATGGAGCCTCAGACCAATTGCTTCAGCTGCTTATTATAAGTGAGGAAGAAAGTGCCTTCTCTGGACGACAAGGCTATTCTGACTTTCCTATCTGGAGCAATAGTTGGCAGTATTGTCTACGTTTGAGGGATAAACAGCTCGCAGCTAGACTCACCCTCAAGTATGTCTACTGACTCACTTTCATGTTTCATCTGACGAATCCTTTCAGTTATTTATCTGAATTTAATATGCATATGTATGAATTATTTTGCTTTATAATTTGTAATAGTACACTTCTTTTAGAAGAGGAGTTCTTTGGTTAACTGTTAATCCTCTATTCTTTTTCCTCTTCCCCTCGTAAAACAAATACATGTCGTGTTGTCATTGTCTTTTTTACATTAATCAGTATTCTTGTAAGCCATTCTCTGTTATCTTTGATAAGAAACAATGTTTTATTTATCAAAGGACTATCTATACAACACTTGAAGGATAGGATATGTAAACTAAATATTGAGAAAAAATTGCTTTCCAATTGGCAACAATTATTGAAAATGGAAGACCCTTAAATTCCTCAGTTGTAGAGGCCCATAATGATGTCAGAGAGTTTGCGATTCAATACTTGGAAGTTTCTTTTGGTTGATATCACGAAAGGATGTTGATTCTATGAATTTCTGCATCACACTACCTTTCTTTCTCAATAGTCCAATTGTCTTTTCAAGTAACAGGATGGAAGATGGGCTTGACAAATACATCTAGACAAAAAGTTTGTTCTACACATCTGACCCCTTTTTTTGCAACCCTGCCAACTATTAGAGATTTAACTTTTAAAGACAGAGAATACCTCCCCTCCCAAAGGAGCTCCTAAGTATTTCAAAGGGGAACCCCTAATACACTGTTTGCCATATTAATTTTAAGACTTGCTAGAGAAGTGAAAATTTTCAGATTTCTAAAATCTCACGGTGAAAATTCTATATTTTTTCTTCTAAAAACTGTAAATGACGCTGTGACTCTTTTTCTCCCCTTCATATCCTTCTAGCAAAGGTATTTCTCTTGCTCTTTCCATCAACCTATCTTAAACATTTTACCACTAAAAATATGCCTGTAAGATTTTGATTCTCTTTCATTTTCCTTGTGTTCTATATCGTCTTATAAATGTTGAATATATCTATTTCAGATACTTGCATAGATGGGAGCTACAAGCAGCTTTGGATGTTCTTACCATGTGTAGTTGTCATTTGTCTGATGGTGACCCGCTTAAAATTGAGGTACTGAAATGATATATTACATGCTATAGAATTTCGAACCTTTAATACTTTTCATGAAGAACTTCGAACTTTAAATAACACTGGGAATGTTTTTTTCAAGGAAGGATTATAACAAGCTGACCCTTGTCTGTGTGGCCTACTTTTGGTAGGTTGTTGAAAGGAGACTAGCTCTCTTGAGATACAAACGTGTATTGTGTGCAAATGATCACTACAACAGCTGGCAAGAGGTGGAACTTTACTTTTAATATCACACATGAGATGAAAAAGAGTTGTTTAGCATATAATTTTTTCTTTCTTCTTTTGGAGTTCTGTTATATGTCATATCCAGGTCCGCCTAATCGTTTTCTGGTTCCAATTATTCTATCCATCTTGTCAGGTTGAGACAGATTGTAAGGAAGATCCTGAAGGCCTTGCACTTAGATTGGCTGAGAAAGGAGCTGTATCTGCTGCTCTAGAAGTGGCTGAAAGCGCTGGACTTTCTATTGAATTGCGGAGAGAACTGCAAGGTCGTCAACTTGTCAAGCTTCTCACTGCAGATCCTGTAAATGGTGGAGGTCCTGCAGAAGCTTCACGTTTTTTGTCTTCTTTACGCGACTCTGATGATGCTTTGTCCGTGGCAATGAGTGCAATGCAACTTTTACCCAACCTTCGATCAAAGCAACTTCTTGTAAGTACCTAGAAGTTCACAGCTGGTTCCTTCTCCTTTTCTCTCGAGGTCACAGCTGAAAATTGATGACCATGAGTTTAACCCATTCGTATTAAAGTAAAACTGTGTTAATTTTCGATGAAGGTGCATTTCTTCCTTAAGAGAAAAGACAGTAATCTGTCAGAGGTTGATGTCTCTCGGCTTAACTCATGGGCTTTAGGCCTTCGGGTATTGGCAGCACTGCCATTACCATGGCAGCAAAGATGCTCTTCCCTACATGAGCATCCTCTTTTGGTTCTAGAGGTCTTGCTGATGAGAAAACAGCTGCAATCTGCTTCTCTGGTACATTTATTTGTTTAGTTAATCTTTATAAATTTGATTTTCTGTTGGCTTGTGTCACGATACATATGGTAATATAACCTTGCAGATTCTTAAAGAGTTTCCTTCGTTGAGAGAGAACAACATGATACTTGCATATGCTGCCAAAGCTATTGCTATTAGCATCAGTTCTCCCGCCAGGGATTCAAGGATATCATTTTCAGGTCCTAGAGCAAAGCAGAAAATGAAGCCTAGCACACCTACTCGGTCATCCTTTACTAGCAGTCTAAGTAACCTGCAAAAAGAGGCTCGCAGAGCATTTTCTTGGACAGCTCGTAACGCAGAAGATAAGAATGCCCCCAAGGACAGTCATAGGAAGAGAAAGATCTCTGGATTAACACAATCTGACAAAGCTGCTTGGGAGGCAATGGCTGGTATTCAAGAAGACCGTGTGTCATTATTCACTGCAGATGGGCAAGAACGGCTTCCTTCTGTTTCAATTTCTGCAGAGTGGATGCTCACAGGTGATCCAAAGAAGGATGAAGTTGTTCGTTCCTCTCACCGATATGAAAGTGCCCCAGACATCATTCTCTTCAAGGTACAGGAGCATCTTTCACAGTGATTTGCATCACTATTGAGAATTTTGTGATCTACACTTTCTAAAAAAAATTAGCCTTTTAACATTTGTTTATCAACTGCCTATGTTTTACGAGGATCAACATGTTCCCTTATTTGAATGTTTTGAAACAATTCCCCCTTTCGCCTTTCTCAGAAACTACAGTCCCACCATAACTGAACCCCCCTAACACTACTGAGCCCACCACTAACAGATGTACAGCGGTTTTCCTCCTTCATAACTGAACCCCCCCCCCCCCCCCCCCCCCCCCCCAACACTACTGAGCCCACCACTAACAGATGTACAGCGGTTTTCCTCCTTCATAACTGAACCCCCCCCCCCTCCTTTCACCAAATTTGCCCCATTACTCCACAGATCCTGTCTTGAATCTCTATTCCCCTTTCTATATGCAGCCTTCAATGGTTTAACTTTTGGATATTGATCGAAAGTGGTAATGGTGGTTAAGCTTTAAGTGAAGTTACTTTGTTTGGAAGAATTCTGTGTTGGTGCCCAATTTTTTTTTTTTTTTTTAAAGGTGGAGGTGTAATGTTGGAGGTATTGGGGTTGGCCCATGATGATGGTGAGTAGCACTGTATTGGTATTAATGATGGCAGGGTGTTTTTTGGTTATTTTGATTTTAGGAGGTTGTATAGTTGAGGTTATGGCAGCAGTGATGGTGGTTGGACTGTAACTGTAGTGTCCGTTGACGATGATCGTAGTAAAGGTGATAATGTAGTTTTTTGGTTGTTCAGATGTTGTTTTAGGTTTGTGAATGATTCGACAGATGTTGGCCTATTATGGTGGAGGTAAAGGTTGGTGTGGTTGCCTGGACAAAAGCTTAACCCACCCATAAAAACGATTCCTATCTGTGCTACTGGACTGAACATTTTATTTAAGTTTTAGTTAATTTTCTGAAAAGACAAAGAAATTAAAAAATCCCACATGGGTCACAGGCCCAGAAAGGCTTGCCTCTCCAGGCTGGCCTGGCCACGGCACTTTCTGGACCCTATCTGTTTATTTTCTAATGAAAATAAATTGATCATAGTATAGTATTTGAAGTGGAGTTCGTCGGAGACTCTCCATTCGGGATTCTCCCCGCTGAAAACGGGCATCTTGAGTTTCCTCACCCTTCACCAGCTGTCTCCTGCCTCTCCTGTTCCATCGTCATTGTTGCTCTATCTTTACTGGTTGGTCCTGATTCTTCTGGCCATTTTTCTCGGTCCTAGGTACGTTGGTCGCCTATTGATCCTTGGTGTATGTTAGGTGGTAACAACCCTCCAGTTATACTCCCCGACCCCCCTCCTTCGAAGTTTTCGTTCAATCCTGACTTTGTATTAGAGAGTGCCACCACAGTTTTCCTTGTTTATTCCACATTGATTGTAGCATTTTGGCTACATTCTGGGCCGGCTCAAATGATCTCTCCAAACCTGGAAGTTGCTGCAGCTCTAATTTCACTTCTTCCATCTCCTTCTCCATTGATTCTACTCTGCCTTAATTTTTTATTTTTTTGAGCCTCTGATACCAATTTGATAAGATTCAACTGAAAGAAAAGGAGAACAAAGATTTGTTGAAAGTTGGAATGAAAAGAACTGATAGACCACTCTCTCACTTCGTTTTTGCCTTCCTATGGCTACTCTTCTACGTTTGTTTATAGCTTAGCTTTAACAAACTCTCCTAACAAATTTCCCCTCTTAACAGATTTTAGTTTTCTTTCCTGCCAGCTGGCAGTCCATCCTTCTTTGGTCTTCTAGAATAAGTTAATTGAATGGGGGTCTATCAGAATTCAGAACTATTATCTGTTTTTCAATTTATCCCCTTTTTGACAGCCATTTTTTGTGTACAATGAGTTTTTGAATAGTAAAAAGTTGGAGAATGTGTGGTTACAAAGTGGGAAAAAGTTTTGGGTTTACGTGAAGAATATTTTATTACGAGATTGTGTGGTTGAAAATGAGTATAAGAAAAAGAGAGTTTTGAAAGAATGTTTGTCAAATAGGGGCTTTAGTGGTCTGGAGACTGGAATTTATCAAGGTCAAGAAGCTGAATTGGGTGGGGAGGGTTTGATGTATGAAGCTATGAATTTAATGAATACTTCAAGTATGCTACTTTCTCTCTCTCCACGCACGTGTTGGCACGATGGATGTCCAATCCCTAAATTACATTCTGATTCTGTCCATATTGAACAATTTATTGAAACATTAGGTAGTTATATCATTCTTTATGCAGAAATTTGGGTGTTCAGAACACTTGCATGTGGTGTGGCATCAGGTTGGAAACATAGCTGTTGAGATAGATCTAGCTATGACTTTTGATTTAACTCCTCCGCATTATTGCTTGTTGGGTTTATGACACGCTCCTACTCGTTAGCACTAACTGCACTGTTGGAAACAAAGCTTTTGAGATAGATAATAGGTGTAGCTTTTCATCTAACTGCACTGTGGACTTAAGTGCACTGCTACATTGCTTGTCAGAAGTGCAATAGGACTTCTTATTTCATGTCTATTGCAAGCCACTTGTAAAACACAATTACTCTGTATTCTGTTTTAACTCCTGTGGGGGAACAATTTTAGTATTTTACAGAGACTTGTTGGCAGTTAGCATCGGCAAACATGAGCCTCAAAGCCTCCTGCGAATCCAAAAAATGAGGGAAAAGGAATCTATGACCAAGCCATTACAATGGCACAACCAGATTTAACAAGATGTAACGTATACACGAAGTTCTGTACTTAATTTCTTGTTTAGGGAGATACAGTTGCAAAAATAAATACTCGACTTTGATTGGAATATATCAGGGGTTCTAGCTACATGCAATTTGAGTCAAATTTTGCAGTTAATACCTTTTATATGCGCTCTCCTAGCTGGTATAAACATTGATAAGCCTACTTAACCTATTTGTATCTTTTGTTCTAAGGCACTGCTTTCACTATGTTCGGATGAAAGTGTATCTGGCAAAGGTGCTCTGGACTTGTGCATTAGTCAGATGAAAAATGTGTTAAGCTCCCAGCAATTACATGAAAATGCATCCATGGAAACAGTTGGCCGAGCATATCATGCAACGGAAACATTTGTGCAGGTATCCATTTTGGTACAGTTTTGAAACTAAAGCACTGAACGTACATAAATTAATACATCAATTTATCTGCACCTTGCAGGGTCTGCTTTTTGCTAAATCCCAGCTTAGAAAACTTTCTGGAAATAGTGATTTGTCTAGTAATTCTGAAAAAGGTAGGGACGCTGATGATGCATCCTCTGATGCTGGTAGCTCTAGCTTGGGTAGTCAATCAACCGACGAATTATCTGAAGCACTGTCACAGGTTGACATTTGGCTAGGACGTGCTGAATTGCTGCAAAGCCTTCTGGGATCTGGGATAGCTGCCTCACTTGATGACATTGCCGATAAAGGGTCATCTGAACATCTCAGAGATCGCTTGATCCAAGAGGAACGATACAGCATGGCGGTATATACATGCAAGAAGTGTAAGGTATATATAAAATGGAACAACTGTCAAACTTGGTTGCTTCAATGTATCCAATATCGAAGATTTATTTTTCAAACTTCCTTCAGATTGAGGTTTTCCCAGTGTGGAATTCATGGGGCCATGCTCTGATTCGGATGGAGCACTATGCACAAGCTCGTGTAAAATTCAAGTAGGTGAAGTTACACACGCGCACACATTTCTTCATGTGTATAAAGTGACGAACACAGCTTGAGAGAAATATCTTGTTACGAAATGATTTTTGACAATTTCTTCTTTTTGTATCTTTTGTTTGTTTGTTGAACTTTGGGTTATGCCTACTGGATCGCTTAAAATTTATGTGATACTGCTTAGGCAAGCTCTTCAATTACACAAGGGTGATCCTGCTCCCGTGATTCTGGAGATAATCAATACTATTGAAGGAGGTCCACCGGTTGACGTTTCATCTGTTCGGTCTATGTAAGATTGCAGACAATTTTTAAATTTCATAAACACTTGTTAGAAGCATTCTATTACGTTGCAATTGAATTATGTGCTTATTGGGGAGATGTATTTCACAATGAAACGTATAAGATTCTTTTTGCTGGGTAGTGGTTCTACTGCTTGTATATTGTGACTTAAATTGTTTGTTATTTAGTGGGATTTGCTTTGGATCTGAAGAAGTAAAATATGAACACGATAGGCTGCGTGTCTCATATTATTATCTTTGAACCACTTGATCTAGGTTCAAATGTTCATTTATTATTATCTTCAGTACTCCTCACATTTAGCTGGGATTTATTTTCTTCACATCAAAGCTTAACATGTGGACAATTTATTTAAATGGGTGATAGCGAGACTTGAACCTTTGTTTGCTCTGATACGTTGTTGAACCACTTGATTTAAAAACTTAAGTTAAATAGGGCGAAATGTATAGCATTTCAAAATTGTCTTCAACAATCTTTTTATTATTTTTCCTTGGTTACAATGTGAGTCTCTGAAAAGTGGTAGAATTAAGAAGTGGAAAAGACTAAATTCTTAACGTGAAACTCATTAGAAGTAACAATCACTTAAATCATAAATGCTTGTCTATAGGTGCACTTTGCTGCATTGTTGACAACAAGCCTTCCATTAGAATTACAATCACTTAAATCATAAATGCTTGTCTATAGGTGTACTTTGCTGCCTTTTTGACGACAAACCTTCCATTTAGACAATAACACAATTCAGTCTAGGTAGTGATCCCACTTTGTAGAGCTATGGTGATGCTCAAATCCATGAAAGCTTCATGGAACCATTGTCTTCATCATGTAATCGTGTTGAATGTATAATTTGTTCCCCTTGTTTGTTTGCATTCTTTTAAAAACTTCTATCACTTCAGGATAAGTTGTGGTCTGTTGTGTTTCTATGTTTGATTCTTTGTATAGACATATATAGGGTTTTACTTGTGCATATTGGAGTATGTCTTCGGAATTATTCTTTAGACTACACGGTTGTTTCTTGGGTCTAATTATTCCAATTCATATCAGTTTTTCAAATTGGATTCAAAGTCATTTGAAATTGTTCTTTCATGACATTTGCTTTATGTACTAATGTTTACTGGGGGATCATGCAAATGACTTGTGCTCCCTTAAATCGCTAAAACTTTGGTTAAAGGGATGACAGATCTGACACAAAGTATTCATCAGCACAATTTTAATTTGCTAATATGAAAATGATAAACTAATCCACCTAAATAGTGTCCATTCAACATATGATGTAGGTACGAACATTTGGCTAGAAGTGCACCAGCAGTCTTGGATGATCCTCTTTCAGCTGATTCCTATCTCAATGTTTTGTACATGCCATCAACATTTCCTCGTTCTGAGAGATCTAGGAGGTCTCAAGAAGCTGCAAATAATAATTCTATAAATAATACCGATCTCGATGATGTACCCCGCAGCAACCTTGACAGCATTAGATACCTTGAATGTGTTAACTATTTGCAAGAAGTAAGCATTCGGATTTATTTGTTACTTTATATTCTGACATTACAACATTCTTGACTCATTTATGAATGACGAGTGCATATTATGTTACACGACATTTTTTTCTTAGTTTCTTTTCTTGGTTGTGTGCATATTATGTGTCCGGTCAACTACTTAAGCTTTGATATATTATATTGCAGTATGCTCGTCCCCATTTGCTTAGCTTCTTGTTTAGGCATGGCCATTATGAAGAGGCTTGCTCGTTGTTTTTCCCTGCCAACTCTGCTCCCCCTCCACCTCAGCTATCATCACTAGGAGTGGTTACTTCTTCTTCTTCTCCTCAAAGACCAGATCCTTTGGCAACCGATTATGGAACAATAGATGATTTATGCGACTTGTGTGTTGGTTATGGTGCCATGCCCGTTCTAGAGGAAGTGATATCGTCAAGGGTATCATTGTTACAGGATCAGTCTATGAATCAGTATACAGCTGTAGCTCTTGCCCGCATCTGCCTTTATTGTGAAACCCACAAACATTTTAATTACTTGCACGAGTTCCAGGTATTTGCATTTTCCTTTCCTCATTTATTTCAGCCAAATTGAAAATAAAAAAAAATAAATAAATAAAAAAAAAAATTATATATATATATATAAAATGATGATCATGATCATGATCATGATCATGATCATAATAATAATAATAATAATAATAATAATAATAATACTGAAATCATATATCATGAATCTTTTACCTCACATGTCACTCATTAGTTCTCTAGGGCTCAATTTCTTAAGATCTATGAACAATTCATCCACCAAAGATCAAGTTCCATTCTGAATGGACTTGTTGAGAAATAATGTGAAAAGAACCACTCGCTGACAAATCATTTATAAATTGATTGACACACATTCATGACTACAGTATCATCTATCCATTGCTCTATAAAATTGGCGCATGTTTCTCAATAGTTCAATGTTGGAATTTTTTCCTTTTACCTTGTAGTCAACATTCTGTTTCTTGACCAAGAATTAGGTTATTGTTTGATAGGTTTTCTAGTTTGACTAATTAGGGTTTATTTACTTATTCCGTTCTCAAAATAGGTTTAATTAGACTCTATATACAGAGTGTCTTATTCATTGTAATACACACATTTTAAATATTGAATAAAACCTCCCTCTCTCTCTCTCTCTCTCTCTCTCTATATATATATATATATATTGCCTCCTACGTCATGATGGTTCTTGATGAAAAATATTTAACTGAGAAATTATTGCACTGAATGAAGGCACTGTGACCAATTCTGTCAATTTTCTTGAACAGATGTTAAACATGTGTTGAGTTCTTTAATGGTTGAGGTGTGATATGGATTGAGTGGCAGAAGGGTTGAATAAGAGTTAAGAATATTACGTATTATATGGACAAAAAAATCGTACATTTTCAGGGGCTGTTGAGCATATTAGGACTCATGAAAAAGTAGTTTTCGCATATATGGGCTGCTTTGGTTCTCTCTCACAAATTGTATTATTTTTCCTAAAATAACTTTTTAGACAGGTAATTCTCATTTTATTTTTTCTTGTCAATTTTCTTGAACAGATGTTAAACATGTGTTGAGTTCTTTAATGGTTGAGGTGTGATATGGGTTGAGTGGCAGAAGGGTTGAATAAGAGTTAAGAATATTACGTATTATATGGACAAAAAAATCGTACATTTTCAGGGGCTGTTGAGCATATTAGGACTCATGAAAAAGTAGTTGGGCTGCTTTGGTTCTCTCTCACAAATTGTATTATTTTTCCTAAAATAACTTTTTAGACAGGTAATTCTCATTTTATTTTTTCTGACTTGACGGTTCAGGTGATCAGAAAGGACCATGTGGCTGCTGGGCTTTGCTGCATTCAGTTGTTCATGAATTCTGCTTCTCAAGAAGAAGCTTTAAAGCACTTGGAACGTGCCAAGGTCAGTCATCACTGTCTTCAATATATTTCCTTGTTATGTATCAACATCATGCTTCTTATATTGTTTTACTTCAAAGATTTAGAAGGAAAATGAAGCTTGTTAGAGGTGGTTAAGTATTTAGCATGATCATGATTTCTATACATGAGTTAGCGCGTAATTTTTTTCTTTGGGCTTCTGACTGGAGACCATTTATTCAAAAATTGCATGCAGTTACTATTGTAGTAGTTCTAGAGCCTTTCTTTATTAGTATGATCAGGTTATGCAGCATATATATAATCTAAACACTTCATCAATAATATTTTAGAACAAGATCATGATTCATATCTCAAAAATAACTGGTCAGTCCACTAATTCTTCAGTGTGCTGAATTAATTGTATCTGTGAACTTATCAAGTAGATATTTGTCAAAGCTTAAAGTATAAAACAATTAATCTCAAAATTATTGCACTCCTATACATATGAAAAACTTAGAATTTAATATCTATGCCTTGTTTGGTTTACCTACAAATTAGATTTTTACTATATTTTGATAAAAGTTGATGAAATGTGTGGGTGAAGAATTGATATAAACTACAAGTCCCATGAAATGTGAAGTTGAAAATGAGTTTGATGAAAAACGAGTTTTAGAAAATGGAGGCCAAATGGGAGCTATATATAGAGAGAAGTGAAACATTAACAACTTTCTGTTTGAGTGTCCCTTTTCCCTGGTCAAGTTGTAGGGGTAGTTCATGTTACTTCTCAGTTTGCCTCCCAGTTGTAGAAATCAAATAAAATTGTTAGAAAGGACATCCTTCCTACAATGGCCTTCATGGATTCCAAGTAAAGACGAGTAAGTTTTTTGGGATCATTTTTTTTGAGGCCATTTCTAATACCATCAAAGGTTAGAGACTTTGAGCTGAGTTTATGCTGAAGGTGTTTTCATTTGTTCAGTGCTTGCCAGGGTTTGTGCCAGAATCCTTAATGTGAGCTGTAGAAAGCTAATGCTTCCAGCGTCCAGATTTTTCTCTCTTGCCAGAGATTAGAGTTGCTTGCTTTTAGTAAATGAATTTGGAATCATGAGGATTTCATGCAGCCCCCCTGAATCTGGTGTGGTGAGGATTTCAGTGTAGTAATGTGATTGAGATGTAGCTCCACAGATGGCACAAATATAAAAAAATATCAAACAGTTTTCCTTGTAATGCCTATGTTTGGCTCCCATTTTTTCCAAAATTCATTTTTTCAAAACTCATTTTCAACCACACATTCTCCCATGAAATAATTTTACACGTATACCCGAAACTTTTTCTTATTTTTTAATCACACATACTCCCACAAAACACTATTTCAAAATACATTTGGCTAAAAAATGGGGCTCAAACAAGGGCAATATTTACACAAGGAAAAGGATTAAAAAATAAAAAAATCAATGCATTACATTTAATGTCCATGTGTGATAATGATGGATGACATGTCACTTTTGCTAGTAAACGTTGATTGCGTTGCTCGGACAAATGTCATGATCTGGAGAGGTATATACATTTTTCAAGAGTCAGTTTCATATAAATGCAATTTCGACATGGATACTGCATGGTTCAGAAAAGTAGAGTAACATAGAATCAGTTAATTTGTGGGAAGTATAACTCAATATTTAAAAAGAAGAATTCTTGAATATGACTGGTGAAGTAGCAGAATGCTTGGTCTTTTTATATGTGGAGCACTCAAGGATTACTGCGAGTCTTTGGGTTTAGTGCATGATGCTTTGAAATTCTCTCAAAGCGCATTCTTTAATTTATTTCTC
>NW_019267819.1:338039-340078 GCF_002742605.1 Olea europaea var. sylvestris
ATTTCTCTCCAAAACTCATTTATTAACATTATGCACATGCAAAACTTCGATGGAAAAAAAATGAATAAAATGAACCCTACCTAGATGTAAGGAGGCGTATTGAAGACAATACTTAAATGATATACAACTGGTTTCTAATATTATAAGCTTTTTGCTCATGTGGTTCAACGTTTTTATTTACTGCAACATAAAGTGTTTGCCAAAATTCGTGCAAATAGAACCCTAATTGAATCAGCTGTATTTTTGCTGAGAACTTCCTTTTGGACTAGATTTTTTTGTGCAGAGTTTAGATAGGTAGGTGGGGTTACAGATTGAAGTTGTCAAGCTCTCAAAATTTTACTGTTTGGGGCTTTCGTGTTGTACGAACTACACAGGATGATGTTTGTCAAGAGCATTTGTGCTCTAAAGTAATGCAGACACACATGCAGGAAAAAAAATAAAAAATAAATAAATTGCACATTTGCACCAGATTGGTAACTGGAATTGTACGACAAGTCAAGTCAGTTTCTTTCATTGTCAGTCCCAATTGTGCATGAAAGGCATTAGTACCGCTGAAGTCTTTAGATCCTTTCCAGTTTTGTTCTCTTGTCTTTCCTTTTCAGTGAATACCTAAGAATTGATGTTGCTGAACTCTTCTCTACGTTGTTAATGCTTTAGAAGTGATTTAGAATAGATTTATAGTTGGTTTGTGTCTGTATTAATGCAGGAGAAGATGCGAAATTGCTGAAACTCTTGTTGAGAAGATTTTTGATTTGGCCTTCCAATTAATATATGAATTTAATCTTCCAGGTAGTGTCATTAAATCATGTAAAATGTCAATCCCTTTGTTCCCAGCAGGACTTAAAGTTTACCTTTCATTCTTCCTGATATTATTGCAGCTGTTGACATATATGCTGGTGTTGCATCATCACTTGCTGAAAGAAAGAAGGGAGGTCAATTGACTGAGTTTTTCAGAAACATTAAGGGCACAATAGACGATGGTGATTGGGATCAGGTTTTGTTGTTATAATGTTTCTTCCTATTTGTTACAATAGATGATGATTAAGTGTGATCAGGTTTTTTGTTGTTATAATGCTTCTTACTGATCCATTTTTTAAATTTTTTATTTTGGACTCTATGAAAAATAAATATTAGAATTGTTGCAGATGATATAAAATATGCGTTTTGTCTGGGTCTTGTAGGTCTTGGGGGCAGCAATTAATGTGTATGCCAACAAACACAAGGAACGCCCTGATCGCCTCATTGACATGTTGACTAGCAACCACAGGTAAAGTAATTCTGACCCTTTCCCCATCACCAACTGAAATATGAATGCCCTATATACCAATGTGGATTTTGCAGGAAAGTGTTGGCCTGTGTTGTTTGTGGTCGCCTGAAAAGTGCTTTCCAGATTGCTTCTAAGAGTGGAAGTGTTGCTGATGTTCAATATGTTGCACATCAGGTCTTTCTTTTACCTGAACTTCAATTTCATATTTTGTTAAAAACATTTAGTTTGATGCATCTATACTGAGAGTCAGATAGTGCTTTTAAGTTCTCATTTCGTAACCTACATTGAATGCAGTGTGAAACTTGGCAGTCATTTTTGAGATTCTACCTCACAATAATTTATAACTTCCAAGGGTACATACTAGAAGCTAGAATATATATTATATATTGTATTGTTGTTTTGGATGTGCCAGTAAATGTATCCATGTCCCGGAAGGGTTCACAGTATAGTAGAGAGAGAGAGAGAGAGAGAGAGAGAGGTCCTTAATTTATGAGGAACGTTGCTTTTGCAGCCTTTGTTATTATACGAACTTGGAACTTTATTATGGATGGATATAGTCCTAAAGATGGTGCAAACTAATATATTTATCTTCTTGTGCAGGCATTGCATGCAAATGCACTTCCAGTTCTTGATATGTGCAAACAGTGGTTGGCTCAGTACATGTAGGTTATAGCTCGACGCGCTAAGAGTTATTTTGAGGTGAATATAGCTGCAGTATGCTATCATGATGCTTTGGCAAGCTTGGTTATCATTGGTTTCTGCTTTGTGATAT
>NW_019267819.1:340562-351982 GCF_002742605.1 Olea europaea var. sylvestris
TTATTTTGAGGTGAATATAGCTGCAGTATGCTATCATGATGCTTTGGCAAGCTTGGTTATCATTGGTTTCTGCTTTGTGATATTTAGATGTTGGTGAAAAATACGGATTATTGGTGCTTCAGGTCAGAGGTTCGATTGGTTTCTGATTCAATACTGAATTGCAAAGTTTATTCAGCAGAGGAGCACTCGAGGCTTTTCCATGAAAAATTTGAGATTTTTGCTTTTCCATGGATGGTCGAGCAAACATTTCAGTGAAGAAGATGATGTTGAAATGGTTGAGGGGAGAGACGAAGTTCCATATCTTTTCAACTTTGTTGTATGTGAAAGTGAAGTTGGAAAGAACACGGAAATACTTGTGGCATACCAAGTTGAATACCCCTACACTCATGTTTGGTACGCAGGATTCAACATCTTTCTATCTTAACAATATCTAGCACTCTATTAATCACCGTACCTAACAAGCCGAAATGACATATCATGGACATGTTAGGGCCTTTTTTAGCCTTCTATCACATGTAGAAGGTATAAAATTATATGCTTCTGACTTCGATATGTTTTTATTAGATATAGTAGGGAGCCATGGGGGACAATCCTTTGTTTCTTGTCCCTTTATTTCTCTTTTTGGGATATATAAGCAAATAAATTTCAAGATTTCATAGAATGCATACATTCACTGCATGTTGATGTGAAGGCCAAAAATTCAACTTGTATTTCATGTTTAGTATTGTAAGTGTTGTTTAATCCAACATGCTAACAATAATGTTATTAGAATACTAATTTTTCAGCTACTGTTTATGAAAATTTCGTATATTGAAATGGATTCTTATGAAGTGATTTTCTTCAAGAAGTCTGAGCTAAGAATACAAATCTGTACACCAACATTCTAAGTTTCAGTACCCAGTGAGACAGCGTGGGGTGAAAGCAGTGAAGCCCTTGGTTGTCTCTCTATAAAATTAAACGCTTTAATTTTCATATTTATTTTCAATTAAACATTTATGTAATAATATTTTGCACGTAAATTTAAAAAACAACCTTGCTCCTTGCCCCGGGTTGGGGAGAGGGTCAGGGACAGGTGCGCTATAATATTTTGCACGTAAATTTAAAAAATAACCTTACTCCCTGTCTTGGGTTGGGGAGAGGGTTAGTGGCGCCCCTGTCTTCCTCCCTGTCCCCAACCCGGGACGGAGAATTATTCTTTAAAAAAGAATGCACTCCTTTGCTGGTTTCGTGCATGAATGCCTTTAAAATACTTGTTCATATACCTCTCTTCATAACTTGAGAATCATCCGGTGCAACTAGAGATGTCAACGAGTCTAGTCGGCTCGCGAGCCGAAACTTGAGGCTTGGGTTCGGTTCGAGCTTTTTTAAACGAGCTTTTTTCGAGCCTGAGTTGAGCCGAGTAAAAGCTCAACCGAAAAAACAAGGTTTGGCTCGAGCTTTGTCGAGTCGAGCTCGAGCAAGGCCGGCTCCATTTTTTTATTTTTTTTTATTTAATAACAAGATTATGAATATAACATTTTCTTAAAAAAAAATTAAAAAATTACATAATTTATACGAGTTACAAATCAAATAAAAATTACAACTTATAAAATTGCATTACAAATTAAATAAAAATTATAACTTACGACCCTCGTCTTTTTTTCAAGCTTGGGATTGGCTATGTGACGTAGGTGGAGTTAAAATTATACACGAATAAAATATTTCGTGTACAATTTTTCTTGAAATAAATAAATTTAAAATTTACATATTGTTTTAAAATAACTTACAACATTCTACGTTTGGATCTGTTGCAACCCTTCGGTTAGTTTACTGTCAACATGTTCTTGAACACGTAATTTTGCATATTCACAATCCTTCAAGCATATTAAAACCTCCAATATATCTTCTTTTAGTCTTGAACGTTCGTCTGATAAAATTTGACCATCTAAATAGAATGCAGCCTCCGATGCTACCGTAGACATCGGAGGTATTAGTAGATCACGTGCAATTTTTGATACAATTGGATATTGTCTTTCATTACACCTCCATCAATTTAGAAGACTAAGTTCCTGTAATTCTTTTTCAGGTAACACACTGTGAACGTCCACGCACATATACCTAGCTAGCTCGGAGGGAATTTCAAAATTTGTACCACCGACATTTATCGTTCTAAATATCGATGAACTAGAACTAAACGAGGAAACACTTGTATTGCTTTCCAAAAACTTTCATAAATTATTTGAATTTTTTGAAATATTTCTTGAAAAAGAACTTTGGGAAGTAGAACTACACTGGCCTTCTTTATCAGCATAATAATTATACATTTCAGATAACGTAAATTCTATATTCACATGTGATAATTCCACATTCATGAAATTTGAAATCCCTTTTACAGTGCCTATTGTGTCATTCAAATTAAGTCGAGTATCCATTACTGAACCGAAAATAAATAAAGAGGACAATTCTTCTCAATATTTACGAAATTTTAACTCCATAGAGCTGGCCTTCTTTATCAGCATAATAATTATACATTTCAAATAACGTAGATTCCATATTAACATATGATAATTCCACATTCATAAAATTTGAAATCCCATTTACAGTGGTTATTGTGTCATTCAAATTAAGTCGAGTGTTCATTACTGAACCGAAAATAAATAAAGAGGGCAATTCTTCCCAATATTTACGAAATTTTAACTTCATAAAGCAAACTAAGTCAAAAAAATGGCAAATTCCTGTATTTATGAAATGTTTGTGATATGTAGAAAAAATATTATAAAACAAGTGAAGATGTAGGGTAATAAATTCCACTACATTCCTTTGTATTATCGAAAAAAGATCTTAAAAACTTTTTCACGTGAAATGCAAAAGTCCATTCCTAATCTTTTAAATTATGTTCAGGTTCGTATGTATGCCTACTATTATAATATAATGAAATCACTTTATCGTAATTTTCACACGAATGTAACATAAGATATGTAGAATTTCATCTATGTGTTATATCAGTGACAAATGATTTCTCCTGCAAGTCATACTTTACACACAAAGTGTTAAATGCTTATTTTCTTGCCGGTGACACAGTAATAAAATTTATTTCTTGTCTAATTTTATCTAAAGGAGAATTTATATGTTCTAATCCAACTTTTACAATTAAATTGATAATATGACATACACAACGTTGATGAAAAAATAAAGTTTCAAATGAAGGGTTAAGTTCACTAATAAATCTTTCGATAATACCTTTGTTCACACTAACATTATCAAAAGTAAAACTTCGAATCATATTTTGCATACCATATTCCCGTATGATATTTTTTCAAATCATGTATATGTTAGTGGCATTATAAAGATATTCTACACATCTAAATGCAATAATCCTTTTATGTAAAAGTCACATGTGATCAATATAATGAGTCGTAGCAGCAATATAACATTTTCTATTACCACTGGTCCATAAATCAGATGTAAATGATATAACACTATTAAAAGTTTTTAGACTTTCAATAGAAACTTGTTTTTTTTTTGTTATATAATTTTATAGTATTTGAACGAAGAGTATTTCTACAATAAGAATAATACCTAGGTTGGAAGTATTTCTGCACGAGCTGGGTAAAGTGTATCATCGTAAGCGGCATCTCTGCTGCAGCCACGTATGCAGTCATTCCTTCAAGAAATATTTCCTGTGAATATATAAAGGTGGAAAGAGTAGAACAAGAATCGCCAAACACTAGTTCGGTCTGTTTCGAGTCAAGATCGACTAGTTTCGCTTTGCAACTCCTTAATATGTGTCTATTCAAATGTGTTGTGCTCGAACTAGGCTTCCAACTCAGTTCTTTGCCACAGTAATTTACAACATGTTTCCAAATATCCACTCCATTTTGAATACCAACTTTTTTACGTGTCATATGTTGCCAACAATTTGAGGATTCTTTTTTCGAACTTTTAATCTCGAGTACTTCTTCCTCATCAATATTCTCCAAATCAATTGGAATATTTCGAGATGCAACGTCGTAACCAGATGGAGTACTCGAGCTACCCTTAAACTGATTGAACTCTTTACTAGTAAAATCCATCTATAACTAGTATAGTATAAAATACATAATATTAGAGTATGACTGTATGAGAGTGAAAGGAATTGAATATGAAATTGAGAGCAAAAAAATTAGAGTTGAAACTTAAATCTATAATACTGTAAGTTAAAATCGATTGAAACAAATAGATTTGAAATTTAAAAATTTACCTTGTATTTATAGCCAAAAAAATCAATTTTACCTCCAAATTTGAAATTCAAATTTGAAATTTGAATTTGAACTTCAAATATTAACCTCGTAAATTGAATTATGAAATACAGTAAAAAAAAAAAAA
This sequence comes from Olea europaea var. sylvestris, assembly GCF_002742605.1. Lineage (NCBI taxonomy): Eukaryota > Viridiplantae > Streptophyta > Magnoliopsida > Lamiales > Oleaceae > Olea > Olea europaea. The sequence continues at coordinate 344,907 of NW_019267819.1, forward strand.
GTATAAAATACAGTAGGTGCTACCTAGCTGCCGTTACAGGCAGCAGCATTACAGGCAGCTATAATATAGCTGCCTGTAACGACAGCTTGACTATTTAAATATATATTAATTTTTATTTATTTTTTTTTTTAATTTTGATCTTTGAATTCAGGCGGACCTTGTCACTGGCCATTTTGGCCCGTGTGGCTCGTTGAGCCACAATGGGCCGGCTCGGGCACGGGCCAATGCCCCAAAATGGGGCTCAGCCCGAGCCTAGGCTCGCTCCATCCGAGCCACCAAACCAATTTGACATCCCTAAGTACAATGCTAAGTTGCCGTTTACAAAAAATGAGTGACAAGATGACCATTTTGAGAGAGAGAGAGAGAGAGATGGTAGAAATCATGGGCCTTGGATTTCCAGGCGCTTATTGAAATCCAAGGCCCATGTGACCCTGGATGAGGGGATTGTTCCATTTTGAGAACTGGATCTCTATTGTGTTGTGGCCAGATGATGTAATTTCTCCATAATAAAAAGAAAAATTGCAAAGAAACATGGATTTAATATTACATTATCAAAAATTAAATTATTAAAAAATTTATTCAAAAATCTAGTACTAATTTAAATTATTGTTATATATAAAATATATATTAAAGTACCTTCAAGAACTTTTTATTTCTTAAAAGGCATATTTTGTTACTTAGAGAGCATATATAAATTTACAGAGTTAAAATTTTGAAATACATCAACAAGTTCTTTACATTTTACCACTCCCAAGAAATATTTATTAAATTCATTGTCTAAATTAAAATGTTAATTTAAGAGTTAAATCTATCAGTGGTCACCCAACTTCATATTGGTTGGCTTGTGTCAAGAGCCCTTTTTCGAGCAAAACCTTAGTTTCACTCAGACCAAAAAAACTCAAATCATTTTTATTCGAACCGAGCCCGAGCCTCAATTTTTGGTTCAACTCGTTGACATTTCTACACGTAACTCACCCCAAATCAAATATCTTCATTTGGTTCAATAGGCACGGTCTTCTTTTCCATTCTTTCACTTTAGAAAAATATTTTTTCCATGATCACAGAGTCATATTGATTTAATGTTTCATTTTTATTAGATACAAGATTGTAAGCTCAAAATCTTTACTTAATATATATATATATATAACTCGATTGAGATCAAGAATGAACATCGAAAAAAATTTGGCTAGTAACCAGCATGAAAGCCACGCAAATCTTACCTATCAGCGCGACTGTTTTAGACACTATTAACCTCCAAAAATGGCACAACAAATGTCCGGCCTTGTCCCCTCTATATATGCACACGGAGCACCTCATTAGAAGGTAAAGGCCGCCGACCGAGAAAAAAGATTCTATGATTATTTGCACTTCGACGATCAAGTCAATGATCACATCGACTTACCTTTTGGAGAGCCTCAACTTGGGCTTTGTAAGCACCTCGGCTGAGCTTTCGAGGCACCTCAGCTAACCCCCTTTAGAGCCTCAACTGAATTATTGATTTACAGCTATCCATGCATTCCAAGTGTATTATTGTGGTACCTCCACGTGGCATTTCATATTTGACTAGCAACAAATACTCTCCCAAGTCTAAGTCGTACATTACCTCCACGTGGCATTTCATATTTGACTAGCAACAAATACTCTCCCAAGTCTAAGTCGTACATTCATGTGCGGGTTGAACTTCCTTTGTACTTGCAATTTTGCGAAGTTTTTGCAGTTCAACTACTCTATTTTGTTGTTCAAGGGATGTATCATCCCCTCGTTTTGCTGGTGTTTTTATTTTCTTTTTTAGAGTGATCCTTGCCGACATCCTACTCATCGATTGTGTTGCCTCTTCTGAGCTGATCTTTTTTTATTTTGGAGATGGCTCGCTTTGGGGTTCAGGTCATTTGTTCGGTTGCCTCTTAGGCTAATATTTTCATTGAAAGGCCTCTTGGGCTCATAATCATTGACATATCTTTTGAGCTCATATATTTTTCAAAGTGCCTATATGAGCTGATGCTTCTTGGGCTAAATTTCATAGAAGTGCCTCTTGGGCTACTTTCTTTTATTTCTTTAAAGGAATTACCTCGACAAATATCATATATTTTGTCAAAATTCCGACAACATCTCATCTGTGATGTGGACTAAACCAGTCCCACAACACAACATACTATGTCCACTACACATATATCAAACAAGCACAGGGCCCATTTTGCCTATCCAAATACTCATAAATGACATATCACATTTTTTCAAGATATAATATGCAAGAAGCCTATCATGTATCATAGCAGGTCATATGCTTGATAACAGTGTATGTAATGTGACATGCATACCAGTGCTAGTAAAGATGATGTCATGGGTCATAAGCATGCTAGCAATAATGTGACATGCAGACTCACAGTAATCACAATAGTCCCCCAAATCCAGACATAGATATTCACATAATGGGAATTTAAAAGCGAAATAACTTAATAAAAATTGGCACAAGCACTTATCGTGGGCGTTGTTTGAAGCCCTATAGTAAGCTGAGTTTTTGGCTTCAAAATGTTGATGAAGGAGGGCCGAAGTTGTTTATTTCAAGCATTTTGCTGAATTTCCAAGGAAGGGAACTGATGTCCCTATTGCCCAAGGTTATTTACTTCGAATTTTTTGCTAAAATTTTATGATGGGAGCTGATGTCCCTATATTCCGAAGCTCTTTGGCTTGGCGTGCACACACAAACACACACACACATGTGTGTGTATATATATATATATATATTTTATAAATTATTTTTACCTCTTTGCAAGAGATTTACTCTTTTGTGCAAAGGCATCCTCCATGGTGTCTGATCCATCTATGGAAGGTTTACTTTTTCTATTTTTTTTCCTTTTTTTATAGATAATGAGGTGGGTCTATCCTTCTCCCTACATAGTGGTTTTTGACATTCTTGCATGGTGGATGACTCATTCATGCAAGAGACAATATAAGCTTTCTTTATAAAGATAAGCATGGCCAAGTTATGGCTAAAGCAGAGGCGTAATGAGCTCTCTATAGCTCTAATACAACATTTCATATGTTGAAACATCTCGCAAGGCGAGGGTAGAGGCTGGGATGCTTGACTTGAGGTTGCCGAGGTGATATGAAGATAACCAAGGAAGCCAAAATCTTGTGGCATGATGAACATTTTGCCTTTTATGAACTGCGTGGTTCGGATGATAAAAAGAATAAGCAACAGCAATGCTTTAAGTGACCCGTTTACTTGATTCCTTTCATTTTTGAATCAATACCACTGTCCAAGCAACCACTTTGGAGACCAGAAGCTGGAATATATATGTTCCATTTTCCATAAGTGGTGGCGTGCTGAATTGGTAGCTTTTCCACTTGAAATTTTAGCCTTAGCTACTACCAGTTGAAAGGGCCTTAAATAAGAGAAATCTCGGCTTAAGCATTTCATTGTACACTTTATGTGCCCTTCCAAATATAATGGGATGGCTGAGGTTGGTAGCTTGCCCGCGAAGCTCTCCATAGTATTGAAATCCTTCTCTGAACCATCAAACGCGTGACGCCATTTCAAAGTAGTTAATTAGCAAATTGGCGTGTTGATCACTTCAGAGATTTGCCACAGATAAAAACTTTTATTTCCATGACTCCCGTTTGATTGTCGGTTAAAGCTCCGTGTAATGGCAATTTCAAATTTTGATGTCGAGAACTTTCAATCATGTCGTGGTGAGTGGCTAGTGGTCTTAGTTTCAACCAACTCTCTCTTTCCATACGGGACGCCATTAACACTTAGGCTGATAAACGAGAATAATTATTAAATTAAAATGCCAAAATTTACCTCATGAATCTTCCCATTACAGCTGCCGAAGTGGTAAAACCAAAGTGGAAGAACCGAGGTCCGTCTTCCATGGTACTTACAACAATAGGCCCAAATGACTTAATATAATTGGTAGAGTTGTAGGCCAAGAAAAAATAAATCTTTGAGCCCATATTAATGTGACCCAAAGAAAATAAACCATAGGCCCAATTATTGCCCAATCCAATAAAGCCATCATTAATTCTCACTTGTACAATCTGTTGTAGAGGATATTTTTTCACATGAAGGTTGCCCTCGGGACATAGTCTAGTGGTGCAAAAGATATGAGTGATGTTATCTCACACTTTGCTGACAGTCAAAGTGTGGTAGAGTTGTAGGCCAAGAAAAAACAAATCTTTGAGCCCATATTAATGTGACCCAAAGAAAATAAACTGTTAGGCAATTTGTTGTCAAACGACCTCCCCGAGCCATGATGTAACCTCAGTTTTAGTATTAATCGACATTGGCCATATGATTGACTAGTACATCGACACAATTATTGAGACAACACAATTTACATTCGTATGAACCATTCGAAGCAACCTATTGTAAATAGTGTTGCTCACGGTTCGCCCCATTTCCTTAGAAGGCTATATTATTATTTTGAGGCCCATTAATATTGAGTCGAGCCTTGTTTGGTCCACAACTTAACCCTAACCTAACTTACTTATTTTGGACATTTACTTAGCTTATATTTCCCGTCTCTCTCTCGGCCTCCATATGCGTGTGCCCATTTTCTCTCTTTGTGAGATTTTCTTCTTGGCTTTTTGCATCACTTCACTGTGACCTTTGTGGTTAATCCTTAGTGGGCATATCATTGGACTTAATCTTCCCAACCTATAGCAACCGGAAGTGGGGCGGTCTTGGCGGTGGTTTTGGAGTTGTCTCAACCTTGGTGGTGTCGATGAAATTGGTAAACTGAGCCCGATTTTGTACTTGAAGTTTGCTGGAAATCATCCCTACATCTGGTATCAGAGCCGGAGTAACCTTCTCCGGCCAGAAAATCACCAAAATCGACGGTGGAGTCGCGATTTTCATAGGAAATCGAATTTGCAATCCCATTTTTCGGCCAAACCAGTGACTTTCCGGCGAAATCGATCCCATATCTGGAACCAGCAGGCTGAGGTGCCCCTTCGTGTGTGGCGCGTGGCGACGATTCCGGGCGAACTTCCTTCGGGCGGTTTGCTCATTTCAATCCTCTTAACGCACTGACACTGTTTATTTTCTGTTTCAAGTTACACAGAAAAAGTTGGACAATTTTGCCCCTGGTGGATCGACGGTTGAAAATGCATATATCTACTGGATTACTTTAGGCCAAGATTGCGGCCTTAAAGCAGTAGATTCGTATCTCTCTCGATTATACGGACTCAGGCACGTCCGCTCTGGTAAATTGGCTTGACCCGTTAATTTTTTAGCATTAGCGCGTCACCGTGTGGGTTGATAATAGGTTGGGGGTTGTCATTGTTTGTGCTAGAATTAGGGTTACGTGCTCTTGATTGATCTTTTGATTGAGTATTTGTTTTTTGGTTAAAATCAGTTCTGTAATTCTTAGTGATTTAATTACTGTGAGACTAGTTATCTGCTAGACGTATATTTTGCTGCATTGTTATTTCCGCTGCTTACTTATTCCATTAGAAATATCGTGACCTTACCCGTTCGAACATTCCCTTGATCTAAGACTGCGAGTCTTACGAAACCCTGAGAATCTAGAACGGTGTATACTGTCTGTGACCCTAGGACTACTTTGTGTGGTTTGATTGTGGTTTGTGCATTTTTGACTGTTGTGTAAAGATGACAACTCACAATTTTGATTTGGGAATTTTCAATGGAAAGGGTGACTTTGCTATTTCACAACAAAAAATGAAGGGTATTTTAGTCCAACAAAAGGTTTCAAAAGCCATTGAAAGCAATTTTTCAACTGATTTTTCACAAGAACAAAGAGAAGAAGCTGATTAACTTGCTTATACCTCAATTATTTTACACTTGTCTGACGCCGTTTTAAGAAAGGTGGGTAAACTGAAAACCACTAAAGAACTTTAGAAGAAATTAGAAGACTTGTATTGCTTAAGTCTACACCGAACAAACTTTACCTACTTGAACATTTTTTCAGTTGCAAAATGGATTCTTCAAAGGATCTTGATGACAATCTAGACGTGTTTAACAACTTGGTGCAATATATAATTAATTGTGATGAGACTGTGTCCGAAACTTATAAGGCTATAATTTTACTCAATACAATTCCTGATTCCTATAAGGAAGTTTAGAACGTCATTAAGTATGGCAGAGACACGTTAACACCTGAAATTGTCATAGATTCCCTTAAAAGTAAAGAAATGGAAATTAGGGCTGAAAAACATGATAAGAGAAACGGTGAGGTCCATATGATGCGGGGTAGAACTCAATTTAGGCAAAATAGTCATGAGAGATATCAAACCAGTGGCGAGTCAAGTGGTAATGGATGGAAAAAGAAGAGCAAATGCAAGTCTAGATCAAAATCTAGGACTAAGGCGAGAAAATGCTATGGTTGTGGAAACACAGGGTATTTTATAAAAGATTGTCATAAGGAGAAGGGTAAGCTAAAGGTTAAGGAGAGAGATGAGGTAAATGTGTTAGCATCTACTTCCGATATAAATGGTGGTGAGGTCTATATGATTACAAGTCCGGTTGCATACACTGCTAAATTAAATCTAATTGTTAATTCCCGCATGCATGAGTGGATACTTGATTCTGGTGCATCTTTTCATGTGACGTCTGAAAAGAATTGGTTTTATAAGTTGCATGAATCTAATGTTGGGCATGCTGTACTGTGTGATAACTTTGCCTATACTATTGCTGGAATTGGTGACATAAACATAAAATTTGTCACAGGTTTTGTGTATACGTTAAAGGATGTTAGATATATTCCTGAGTTGTCTAGGAATCTGATTTCAGTATGGAGACTTGAGAAGGATGACTTTACTGGTAAAATTGGAAATGATATGCTAAAAATGATCAAGGGTGCTTTAGTTTCCATTAAGGGAATTAAGAAAAATGATATATATATTACTACTGGGGAAGTGATTAGAGGTGTGAATTCCTCTATCTCATCTGCCAAGATTGATCATACACACACATGGCATAATAGACTTGCTCACGTAGGGGTCAAGGGACTTAAGCTACTTAATGAAAATGGTGCTTTTGGTAATGACTGTGTGTTAGATTTGCCATTTTGTGATCATTTTGTGCCTGGTAAGCATTGATAAGTATGTTTTTA
>NW_019267819.1:357146-369045 GCF_002742605.1 Olea europaea var. sylvestris
TTCCTCTTAAAATAAAAACATTGGCAGCGGTCTCTGTAAAGCTGCAAAGTGTCGGAGGTTACCTCAACGACCTTCATCGGGGGGTCGGAAAAATGCAAGGCTACCTTAATCATGGCGATTAACTGGTTCTCTTCGTATATAATTAGCTAGAAATCATGATAAAGATGGCTGTAGGAATGAATTTTTCCTCTCATGTTTTGCGTAGTGAAATGTTGACTTGAAGAAATTGGTTCCTTCCGGTGGCTGAAGGCGTGCCCAACTGCTCTCCATTTTTTCTTCATTTTTTTGTGGCTGTTTGTACATTCCATTTGCTGCTAGATTCTTCCAAAAAATGGGCAGCAATAAGGGGACCAAACAAGGAATAATTTGGACCTACCCACTAGAGATTGTTTATTGAATAAATGGTTATTTTTTGTTTGTGATTTTTCAATGTGGTTGTCTGCCACTTTTTTTTTTTTTTGCCAGAAAATCCGTCTCTCTCTTTAAGCTTGCTACAATTGTTTGTGGTAGGTTTGTTCAACTTGGATTTCTCCACTTCTTTTGCCGGAAAGAGCCATTTTTAACGGAAAAAATCCTTTTTTAAGGAATATTTTCAAATGCTTCTGCAGCCATTTTTTCTTCCTCTCTACGTGGTTTTTCAGTGGCTTTTTTTGTATGTCGTGAAACATAGTTAACGTACCATTTTCCATAAATGGCACTAATTTATTGACCTTAAAAAATGGCGACAACAATGCTCGTCCTCATCCCCTCTATGCCTCCACACAAAACACCCCGTTAGGAGGCAAAGCTCATCGGCCAAGAAAAAGGATTCGGCAATCGTTTGCCCTCCAATGGTCAAGTCAATGATCGGACGGAAATATATATAGATAGTGCAATAGTTGGGAGAGGGGGAATTTGGCTAAGGTTTAGAACCTCCTCCTCCCTGAAAATGGAGTGACTTCTCATATATATAGACAAATGAAATGGGTAAAGTGCTTTAACGAGTCTAAGTCCAAGCCCAACATGAGGTGGTTTTATAAGCATTGTTATGGGTACCTAGCAAGCACTTCGACAGGACCTATTAGGGTCTCGACAGCATCTTTGAAAGTACCTCGGTTGGTCTCTTGAGAGCCTCAACTGGACCACTTATGGCCTTGGTGGACATCCTTGAAGGCACTTTTGCTATCTTTGAAGACACCTCAACTTACCTTTTGGAGAGCCTCGATTTGGGCTTTGTAAGCACCTCAGCTGACCCCTTTGAGAACCTCAACTGAATTACTGATTTATATCTCATCCATACATCCACGTATGTTATCGTGTTGCCTCTGCATAGCATTTCATATTCGACCAGCAACAAATGTTGAGGTGCCTTCAAAGCTCAGCCGAGGCTCTCCAAAACGTAAGTCGAGATGCCTTCAAGGATGTTCACTGAGGCCCTAAGAGGTCCTGCTGAAGTGCTTGCAGAGATACCCATAACAATGCTTATAAAACCACCTCATGTTGGGCTTGGACTTAGGCCCCTTAAAGCACTTAGCCCATTTAATTTGTCTATATATATGAGAATTCACTCCATTTAAAAGGAGGAGGAGGTTCTAAACCTTAACCAAATTTCCCCTCTCCTAACTATTGCACTCAATATATATATTTTCGTCCGACCATTGACTTGACCGTCGAAGTACAAATGGTCGCTGAACCCTTTTTCTCGGTCGACAGTCTTTGCCTTCTAATGGGGTGCTCTATGTGCATGTATAGAGAGGACGAGGCCGAGCATTTGTTGGCGCCATTTTTGGAGGTCAACAGACACCATATAAAGTATTTTAGATCGTTCTATAAATCGCATGGTGAAACCACAATAGGTAAGAAATTCACATATACGTCTTCCAATTTAATAAAAGAAGACTTAATTTATTGTTGTTGTTTTGAATGTGTTATATATTAAATTACAGATATAAATGAAATCTTGAGATATAGTTTTTTAGAATTAGAACACTAAATGAATTTAGGGTCTGTTTAATTGCAAAAATAGAACTTGGGTGGAAAGAAATGAATTTCAAGAAATTGAATTGTCTAAAAATTATTTTATTGGGAATTGTCAATTATTGTATTTGATTGGTATAATTTTACACGTGGAAAATGTTGAAATAAAAGTATTTTTTAGTGTTTGTTTAACTTTGTTTTATATGAAAATTGTTAATTAAAGGGATATAATTTACTGGTATTAAGAATAAAATCTGTTTCCATCGCCAAAAAATTGAAGAAAATCATCTGTCTTTTAGTGTTCGTTTGGCTTCATTTTACATGGAAATTGTCAATTAAAGAAAAATATTTTTTTAGAATTAGGAATAGAATTTATTTTCATTGTTAAAAAAAAAAAAAAAAAAAAAAGTTGCTTAGAAAACCAATTCCCACTATATGGGTGAGAATTTGCTTTCCTTGAAAACCAAGAAAATTGCCTCTTTTCAAGAAATCAAATTCCAAGAAAAAGAAATGCAATCAAACATAAAAAAAAAAAAAATTGAAAAATGAAATTCATTTTCTATTTTCCATGGAATTCAAGCCCTATGAAACAAGGCCTAATAAAAAATATTCCGGACCTCAGTTGACTTCTGCTCATTTAAGGCCTTCCAATTATATATATACACAAACATAAACGAAATCTTGAGATATAATTTTTAGAATTAGAAAACTGAATGAACTAGTAACAATTTACAGAGCTCAGTTGACTTCTGCTCATTTAAGGCCTTCCAATTAGAGAAATATATCCATAGTCCAATTATCATGCACTTTCTCATCCACACTCCGATTGTCATAATAAAAAATTTCCCCTTTCGGAAAAATAAGTTTTTCCTAAGTTGTCAATTATTTAAGAAATTTAGGGTGCGTCTGGTCTACTATTTTCAAGTTATCCTTAATTTTCTATTCCGTAAAATAATTTTTCAAAATGACAAGTCAAACACATTTTGAGCAGTTTTAAAATGGATCCTCAAAACAAGAAAAAAAAAATGAATTTAAAACTAAAGACTGAAACACAAATCAAACAAGCTTTTATATTTTGGAAAAGTCAACTAGTTTGCGTTTTCTCTATTCTTCTTCTCATTCTTCATGACGAAGTATTTTAATATGTCATAAATTCTCAAACATCATGTAGATTTATTACATAGCATTCAACATTCACATTCATTTCTTACATGTGCTTATTCAACATTCACAAATCGAACAAGCTTTTATTTATGTAATGACGAATAGTTATATATATTTTTTATCATTTATCGAGATAGTAAAATAAGTAATATTATGTTATTGAGCCCCAATTAGGTGGCTACACTAGTGGCATTAAATTACAAACTCTATTAAAACAAGGAATTATAACCTATTTAATAGTGTCTATGATATGTTGAGACTTAGATTGATGTTTAACGTTATTGGTGCTAAATAATATTATTTTTAATAAAAGACTCAGTCAAAACGTGATTGATCGAGCATAATAGTAAGGATTAATGGTCTTAAGTGGATCTAAGAACAATTACGTACTCATATTGAGGATTCGACCTTCAGGAGATGAAGAAAGACGAGTTCTCTAAATGCGCTTGTAGCTTGATTTGGCAAAACTACTATTACAAATTGAACAATTATCACACCACGATTAAATTAGTTAATAGAACAGCAAATTTAGACATGCCGCATAACACACAAAAGAAAATTGGTGACCTCAATTTTCGGCAAGGCAACATCTGCTTGATCAACAAATTCCAGTTTCATTCCTACCCAGGTGTAAAGTTCTTGTGGATTTGGACAAACTTTAGGTGCACGTGGCCTTTTTCGATAGCGAGGAAAAGACCACTGGACATTTCGATGATAAGTCACTCAACTTATATATTTGGGTGCGGGATGAACATTAGATGAAAGTCATAAAAATGTGTATGATACTGGATTTGAAGAGAATAAAATGCAAATTACATTACTTGTAAATGACACAAAGCTTGAATTTTTATGAAAGAAGAGGTTGTTATCGTTGGATGGATGGCACGTGTCTCTTCTAAATGACCAATGGGTCAAGCTCTTATGGGTTGGGTGGCATTAAATGATTTTGAAAAATAGACATCCTATAGCCTAGGTTGAGATTTAAAAAGTTAAATGAAGGTGTTTGTTGCATAAATGTCAAACCAATTAGTACGGAAGATCTCTTGGGCGAAAAGATGGAGGATGCCTTGTGGGACAAAGGCATGTCGTTTTGGAAAGAAGTTGCATCAGTTTGTGGCATCTAGCCTCAAACATGGGGGTTTGTCCCCTACATGTCACTTCGACTGAGATGATGGATCACTTTGATTTTTTTATTTGATGACCTCGGTTGGACTGATAAACAGTTGATGTAGAGTGCGAGTTTTATGCAGCTTTTTGCTATTTCCTAGCTGGATACCACATGAGATAAGAAGGATCACATGGGAAACTCTAGGCATAAATATTCATATTAGGCATGGACTTTGGTAAGAGAGTGGAACGAGTAATATATAAAAAGAGAAAGCTTACAAATTGCCTGTGAGATTCTACTTAATTGAGGTGATCGATGTTCAATATGTGATGATTGTGGCTGGAGAAATGATAATATGGACTGTGATTGGTGAAGGCGGTGATATGTTGCATTGTTGCTCATTTCGAGTTCACATTGGATGAAGGGAATAGTTGCTTTATTTTGATGAGGCGTAACAAGTTCTTTTCCAAGTCCAAGCATGTATATTTATATGATGCATGGTCTTAATGATGAAGCCTGTGTGCTGAGGCAATGAATAATGAAGTAAAATTCTTTTGCATCGAAGAGAGTATAAGGGATGAAGTCCCATTTTGGGATAAGGCCTTTCATGGCACAAGTATTGTTGCTGAGGCTAGGTCTTTAGGGATGAAGTCTTTCACTTAAAAGAAGTATACTATAGATATGAAGTCCCTCTTTCAGGGATGAGACCTCTCAATTAGAAGAAGCACACTGTAGAGGCAAAGTCCCATTTTTCAAGTCTGAGGCTTTTATAAGCAAGTGGAATGTTCTATCGAAGTGATGCTTTTTACAAACGGTGTCAATTGTTGACCTCGATTTTTTACAGGATAGCATGGCCAATAGATCCAGAATCCACTTTCATCCATGTGTAAAGCTCTTACACACTTGGACAAACTTTAAGTGCACGTGAGCTTTTCCGACGATGGGAAAGATGAAAATGGACATTCCATCAATAAAGCCAATCAAATTATATATTTAGGTGTGAGATATAGAGTAAACAAAAGCCATTTGATAATAGAGTCTGTCAACTTATGTATCTAGGTGTGGGATGTAAAGTAAACGATAGCCACAAAATGTTTATGATACTGGGTTTGAAGAGAATATCAAGCAAAGTTATTATTGAGAGTGTAAAATTACTTTACCGGTAACTGGCACAAGCCATTAGCTTTTATAGTAGAAGATGAGAGGTGGTCATCGTTGGATGAATAATATATGGCCTCATCTCAACGATCGACACCTCAACACTATAAGCGTCATTTATGCACTTTTAAGTTTAAGTGGCATTAATTGTTGTCAAAAATAGACTGAAAACTTGACTGGACATTTTTTATTAGAGATGCCAAATCAGTCATTCTTGTAAAAGATCTCATATGGAAATCTCTTGGACAAAGTAATGGAAGATCCCTCGTGGGACAAAGGTTTGTCAATTTGGAAATAGGTTGCAATAGTTCATGGCACCTTGCCTTAGACATGGGGTTCGGCCCTATATGTTACTTCGGTTGAGATGATGGGATTATTTTGGTTTCCTTTACTTGATGGTCTTGGTAGAACTAGGTAAGCAAGTAATGTGCAATGCAGGTCTTAAATGACTTCTTGCTACTTCTTAATTGGCTACCACGTGACCTATCATGAAGAGCCCCATAGGATGAGATTTAACAAAACGAATGTGGAGAAATTGTGGCACAATGATGGGCTGCCTTAATAACATGCTAGACCATCTTAAAATTGGGCTTGTGGATCGAATTAGTAAGAGATAAATTAAATGTTTTCTTTGGCAAAAATTGTGTTACTAAAATACGCTTTCTCTTAATTTTGAATGAATGCTTGTGATCTTGCCTAATGTCACATTATGGACCGTTGGATGAGAAGATCTTCTAGGGTCTTCGATACTTAATCTTGCACTAGGGTTTGAAGACGCAGCCAATTCATTTTCTTCTCTATTGCCTCTCGAGTTCTCTCTCTAAAAATTTCATCTTATATTTTCTCTATTTCTAAATCTGCCCAAAGCTTCCTTCGACATGAATATTTGCCTTTGTATTAATCTTAAGTGATTTTATAAGGTGCATTGTGGCATTCTTGAGTGAATGGCAACTTTCGATGTAGTGAGGCTTATATAGAAATTATCTTAAGTGATATTTCAGAGTGCCACGAGTTGTATATGCCGGATAGCTTCTTGATTTAGTTGATATAGTGATTTTCTTCATGTTTGATGGAAGCTCAAAAGGGGATTAGGAATGAAGTTTCGAACCTCTTGCCTTATGGTGAAAATCTCGTGTCCTTTTTGTGTTTTCTACAATTTTTCTTCATTTTCAGTTTTCTGTGGTATATTACTTTTGATTTTTTGTTGATTTAAGTGAGCTAATTTTGTGAACTTATCGTTACAGTGGTATCAAAGCACGTTGACGGTGGTTCTTGGCGCCGGTGTGACGGTGGTTCTTGGCGCTGGTGTTGGTAGATCTGAAAGTATTTTGGACTCGTTCAGTAGATCTCGCTTGTTTCTTGAAACCCCAATAAGGGATTTTGATGAGTACGTTCCATTTTTTGTCGAGTTACATACATAACACTTGCCTATACTGTGAGACCTTAGAAAGCGAGGTTAAATCACTAAATTTGAGATTGTTTCTTGGTAGTTCCTTTGTCCAGAAACCATGAGTTGCTTAGAATCTGAGGGATATCTTGAATAAAACTCGACGGTTTTATGTTTACTATGTGATTCTTGCATGTATTCTGTATGTAGTGTATATAGCATGCTATGATCATGTTACTGTGACCTGATAATATGCCTTTTTTTAGTAAACTACTTATTCAAGTAATGAATGAACTATTGAGTTTTCTACCGAATAATCCGTGACATACAAATTGCTTTTTGTACACCTTACATTGATTATTGTGTATGACATTTGAGATCCTGCATATTGTATATAATGTTCAAAATTTATGTAATCTGCCTGCACTGTTAAAAATCAAATTGTGTTTTAATTATGACAACTAAAGTTGAACTGAAAAATTTTAATGGTAAAGGAGAATTTAGTCTCTGGCGCCAGAAAATGTGAACCCTTTTACTTTAACAAAAATATGCAAATGCTATTGATGAGCCATGGCCTAATGATATGGAAGAAATTAAGAAAACTGAACTTGATGAAATTGCATGGAGTTCTATATTCTTGCATGTGTCTGAGAATGTGTTAAGAGAGATTGGTAAGACAAAAATTACTGCTCTCAAAAGATTAGTTGGCTGTGGTTTTGTTAAATTCAATAAGTGATAAATATAGAGATGTTAAAAATGCTATTGACTATGGAATGAAGACTCTAACTACTGATGTGATAATAAATGCATTGAGAAATAAAGAGTTGGAGTTAAAATCTAAGAAGTCTCTGTTAGTGGTGAAAATGGCTAAGTCCAAACCAAATCCAAATTCAAAAATTGTCTATTTTAATAGGAAACAAGGACAAAAGAAGAATGTGAACTTTAAAGATAAAATGAAAAAGAATACTAAGGGTAAAAAATGTTTTTACTGTCTAGGTGAATGACATTTTATCAAAATTTGCCATAAGAGACTTAAAATTTGAAGAATAAGTCTAATAATGATGGTGGTACTCCCTTGGCCTATAATAATGAGCCCAACATAGATGAGGTTTATGTTGCTGCACACAGTCCACCTAATCAGGAGTGGATCCTTGACTCTGGTTGCACCTTTCACATGTGTCCTAAAAGAGAGTGGTTTACTGAGTTCGAAAATATAAATGGAGGCCAAGTGTTAATGGGTAATCACATGTCTTGTCATGTAAAAGGAATACGAACAATCACCTTAAGGTTTGATGGTAATAATGAATTGACCTTAGAAAAGACCAGATATACTCCTGACCTACAAAGAAATCTCATATCCTTAGGTGTCCTAGATGACCTGAATTATAACGTTGTGATTAACAAGGGATACATTAAAATCTTGAGAGGCTCTCAACTTGTTGTAGAAGTCCCCAAGGGACATTGGCTTTACATTTTACAAACTCAAAACTTTTTTGACTCCACATTAGCAATAATTTTTGCCCCTAATGATAAGTCACAATTATGGCATAAAAGATTGGGCCATATTAGTAAAAAAGGCTTGCAGATTTTGAAAAAAAACAAGGTACCTTTGGTAAAAACATAATTGAGAAACTCAGTTTTTGTAATCATTGCATACTAGGAAAGTAAAATAGATTATCATTTCTGCCTGAGATGCATAAATCTATGTCTATTCTTGAGTATTTGAATGCTGATCTTGTGCCCACACATACTGGTTCAAGATTTTTCCTTTTAATCATAAATGATTTTTTTAGGAACAACTGGCTCTTTCTCAAACATAAGTTTGAAGCTTTTAATGCTTTTAAAGAATGAAAAATCTTGATTGAGAATCAAACAAATAAAATGATTTAAGTGTTGAGGACTAACAATGGGCTTGAGTTTTGTAATTATGAATTTGATGATTGTGCAAGGTGCATGGTATTCTAAGATACAGAACAGTGATACATACCCCCACAACAAAATGGTTTGGCTGAAAGAATGAACTGAACTATTCTTGAGAAAGTTAGATGCATGCTATTAGGTTTTGGTCTTCCCAAGTTATTTTGGGGATAAGTCACAAAAATGCTAGTTATCTCATAAATAGAAGCCTCGCTAGTTCTATACAATTTAAATCCCTTGAAGAAGTTTGGACAGGAAGACCTGTAGATTTGAGCAATCTAAAAATATTTGGTTGTGCAACCTTTGGACACCAATCTGAAGGGAAACTTGAACCTAGAGCCCTTAAGTGTATTTTTTTGGGCTATGGTGAAGGGGTGAACGAGTAAAGGGGTATAGACTTTGGGTAAAAGAGACCAACGGTTATAAGATCATTGTGAGTAGAAATTTAGTATTTAATGAGTCTGGTCTGCCTTGTTTGAAATCTCAAAATAACACTAATGAATCTAGTCAGGCTGAAAATGAATGAAGGGAAATTGAAATTGAGGTGGAGCAAGTTAATAATGATATTCTACAACCTGATTAGATTGAAAATAGTGAGATTGAGGCTCAAAATATTGATGAAACTGATCGAAATGAATCTGACTTTGAAGTTAATCAACTCTTAAATGATTATCAACTTGCTAGAGATAGAGAAAAGAGAGAAATAAGACCACTATGAGATTTGATGATGAAATATCCTTTCTTACAGTTCAGGGGTTCATTGAGAATGAACCTGAATCCTATAAAGATGCTATGAGTTGCAAGGACTCTAAGCATTAGCTAGCTGCAATGCATGATGAGATGAAACCTTTGAGGAAGAATAAAACTTGGACTTTAGCCAAGAGACCTAAGGAAAAGAGAGTTATAGATTGCAAGTGGATCTATAAAATCAAAAGATGAGAATGACATTAGATACAAAGCAAGACTTGTGGCTAAGAGTTTTCCTCAAAATGAGTGGTAGACTTTAATGAAATATTTTCCCCCGTTGTAAAATTTACAATTGTTAGAGTCGTACTTGCCCTTGCATCTCAATTTAATTGGGAATCAGATCAATTAGATATAAAAACTGCATTTTAAATGGGGTTCTTGAAGAAACCATTTTTATGGAACAACATAAAGGCTTTGAAGTGAATAAAATTTAGATTTAGTATGCCTTCTTAAAATGTCACTTTATGGTTTAAAACAAGCTCCAAGACAATGGTACAAGAGATTTGACACTTTTGTATTTGGACTTGATTTTAAAAGAAGTAATTTCGATACCTGTCTTTATTGTAAAGGAAACGGAAGTGAGAATTTACTATATCTTCTACTTTATGTGGATGACATGATTTTAGCAAGTCGTTACATAAAGGAAATAGAGTCAATCAAAGACAAATTAAAATCTAAATTTGAAATGAAGGACATAGATCCTGTTAGAAAAATTTTGGGTATTGAAATTAAAAGAAATAGAAGAGAGGACACACTAAGTCTAAGTCAAAAGTCTTATTTTTGAAAATACTTGAAAGATTTGCAATGTTTGATGCTAAAAATGTGAGTTTACCTTTAGCAAATCACTTTAAATTATCTAATAATCAATGTCCCAAAACTGAAGATGAGTTTAAAAGAATGGCTAGAGTGTCATACTCTAATGCTGTGGGGTCGGTTATGTATCTGATGATTTGTTCTAGGCATGATTTGGCATTTTCAATAAGTGTATTGAGTTGATACATGTCCAATCTTGGTGAACTTCATTGGGAAGCTATGAAATAGCTTCTTAGATATATTAAAAGGACTTGTGACCTAGGAACTGAATATAGAAAACAATCTGAAGGTGTTATCTTGAGGGGTTACACAGATTCTAATTATGCAGGAGAGAGGGATAACAGAAAAATCAACTTCTGCCTATGTGTACACATTTATGTAATTCCTGTATAAGTTGGAAATCACAATTACAAAAGATTGTTGCATTATCTTCAACTGAAGCAGAATATATAGCTGCAACTTATGCAATTAAAGAGAGAATTTGGTTAAAAGGACTTTTAAATGAATTTGGCTTTACAAATGATGTTGTCTTACATTCTGATAGCCAATTTGCTATATATTTAAGTAGAAATCATGTGTTACATAACAGATCAAAACATGTTGATATGAAATTTCATTTTATTAGAGATATAATTTCTCAAGGCGTTATTAAACTTGAAAAGATTTCTACACAATTTAATCCTGCTAATGATGGAACTAAAGTGCTGCATTTAAATAAGTTTTTGGACTGTTTAAAATAGTTGAATAATAACTTTTACTGATTTGTGTATCAGGAATAAGCGCAAATGATGTCAAAACTAGAGAAATCACTATAAATGAACTTGGAATCATTGTACCAAGGTGGAGAATGTGGAGAAATTGTGGCACAATGATGGGTTGCCTTAATAACCTGTTGGACCCTCTTAAAATTGGACTTGTGGACCGAATTATTAAGAGATAAATTGGATGTTTTCTTTGGCAAAAGTCGTGTACTAAAACACGCTTTCTCTTAATTTTGAATGAATGCTTGTGATCTTGCCAAATGTCACATTATGGATCCTTGGATGAGAAAATCTTCTAGGGTCTTTGATACTTAATCTTGCACTAGGGTTTGAAGATGCAGCCAATTCATTTTCTTCTCCACTGCCTCTCGAGTTCTCTCTTTGAAAATTTCATCTTATATTCTCTCAATTTCTAAATCTGCCCAGAAAGCTTCATTCGACATGAATATTTGCCTTTGTATTAATCTTGAGTGATTTTATAAGGTGTATTGGTACCATTCTTGAGTGAACGGCCACTATCGATGTAGTGAGGCTTATGTAGAAATTATCTTGAGTGATATTTCTGAGTGCCACGAGTTGTATATGCGGAACAGCTTCTTGATTCAGTTGATATAGTGATTTTCTTCTGGTTTGACAGAAGCTCAAAAGGGGATTAGAAACGAAGTTCCGAACCTCTTGCCTGATGACGAAAATCCTGTGTTCTTTTTGTGTTTTGTGCAATTTTTCTTCATTTTCAGTTCTTTGTGGTATATTACTTTTCGGTTTTTTGTTGATTTAAGTGAGCTGTTTTTGTGAACTTATTGTTACAACGAATTATTGATTCCTTCAATAACATAGTTTTAAACCCCAAAAAAAAAATAATAATAAAATAAAATAAAATAAAATAAA
>NW_019267819.1:372056-374504 GCF_002742605.1 Olea europaea var. sylvestris
CAAAAAAAACCCCCCCCCCCCCCCCACCTTTTTTCATAAATTCTATCCCTCAAGTGAATGCTCAATACCATTATATGTTTCGATATCAAAAGAGCAACCTAATTAACACCTTTTATCCATCAGGCTAGAGAAAGACACCCGATTCAGCTACTTCTGGACAAGATACTGTAAACTAATATGTGTAAGTATCCCGTCCACAACCATGCACTTGGGTGTAACAGTTACAACTCCGAGTGCAGCCATTCAGCATGTACTAGTGAACATGAAATTAAATTCTATTCTACGTCAATATCAACTATCTAATTTGTGAGATAACAGACTACTTATACTAGGTATTATCGTTTTATCACAGGTGACGTTATTTGCTGTACACACGGCAGGCTGCTTCTACTTCTGGCTCGCGACACATTATAGTCAAACAGATGATACGTGGATTGGGTCCCAAGTTCCTGATTTTGAAGACAGAAGTGTCTGGCTAGGATATACCTATTCCATGTATTGGTCAATTGTTACCCTCACAACAACTGGCTACGGAGATTTGCATGCACAAAACACGGGGGAGAAGATTTTCTCCATATTCTACATGCTTTTCAACATCGGCCTCACTGCCTACTTGATTGGGAACATGACCAATCTTATCGTCCACAGTTCTGTCCGAACATTTGCCATGGTAATCTTTTGCCAACACTTCCACAGTATAGAATCATAGAGATAAGCTAAACAAATCGAGAGTGCACAAGCATCAATGCATATCATATATGAGAATCCCTCACCGTTGTTTCCACATGATCATGCACTCAATGATTATCACATCTATTGTAAATCAACATACTTTTTCACTTGTCGTGTGTTTTTGCTAATTTAATAATCAAAATACCATCAAGACATGATATTTTCAGCAGAACTGATATTCTGCATTCAATAAGCTTAAGGTTTTTCTAAAATTCAACGATCCAAGACCTACCAAATCACTTTTCATTGTCCCAATCCTCCTAAAAATAGTGCTTGTTCAGATTTATTTGGTACATGCATCTCAGAAATGTTTACAGCAATATAATGCCTATTTAATGGTGGTTTTGAAGAGGGACGCCATTCATGAGATCTTGCGATATGCAAGCAAGAATCGCCTTCCGGAAGGCTTAAAGGAGCAAATGCTAGCACATGTGACTCTTAAGTTCAAAACAGCAGAACTTCAGCAAGAAGAAGTTTTACAAGATTTGCCAAAGGCAATCAGATCTGGGATCGCTCAGCATCTTTTCCGCAAAACGGTAGAAAATGCATACCTTTTCAAAGGAGTATCTGAAGACTTTATTGTCCAGCTGGTAATGTTATTTTCCTCTCAGCATAATTATCAATGTTTATCACATATAATGGACTGACCTATGGGCCTATCTTAATATATATTTCCTATTAAAATTGACACCTAAGAGTAAGAAATTCCTATATATGAGATATCTAAGTGGTACTTACTTCGAAATTGAGAATCTGGTGACCTAATATTATAGAGATTTTGATAATTTGAAGTGAAATTCTTCACTTCTCTATGACAAATATCTTAACACATTTTTTTCTGAGTTGTAACTTGTTCTTTACTTCCCCAGGTTCCAGAGATGAGAGCAGAATATTACCCCCCCAAAATGGATATTATCATACAAAATGAAATACCAACGGATTTCTACATTATAGTATCTGGAGCAGTGGTATAGAATATTCTCTTCACATTTTCAATCATCATATTCTTGTATGCAAAGCTGACAAATCTAATTCTGCAGGATGTAATAACACACAAAAACGGAACGGATCAGGTCAGTGTATATGAATAAAGCACATGTATAAGTTGTGTCAGATCCTCCAACATTATAGTCGTAGCACATTACATTTCATATCATCTTAATGGGATAGCATGTGACAGTTGATGAAATTACTTGGTGAAAATCATGCCTTGCCTGGTTTTAATCAAGATGTCCAAAATCTGCTGAAGAAACATTACAGAATGACGGACTAAGCTTCCTGAACGATGTAGCTATCATCATGAAAATAATACATATATGTTTGGATTATGCGATGATGAAAAAGAAACACAGATGTTGAATTGCGTAATTAGTAAAAAAGAAACAGAATTTGGTGGTGACCTTGGAAATAGAAGCGTTACTATAAAAAATTAAACAGGAATTTCATTTGGCCAGGTTGTAGTGTAATATTCTTCTCAGACTTTGGTTAGTAATCAATATGATAAAGTTAACTTAGCAGAATAAAGTAAAAATCCATCATAAATATGTATCTCAGTCAGTAAATGCTAAATCTAGAAGTGATTTCTTTTCCAATATAACAAGTTAACTTGGAGTCTTTCCAGTTCCTGTCAAAATTAATGTCCCCAGATATGCTTGGAGAAATTGGTGTGATCTTCAATATCCCTCAACCTTTCACAGTAAGAACAAAGAGGCTTTC
>NW_019267819.1:380328-382041 GCF_002742605.1 Olea europaea var. sylvestris
AAAAAAATAAATACCAAACAGGGTCTTAAACTGTGTGCTTATTTGACTAACCGAACAAGAATTAGGTAGTGTCTGGCCCAATAAAAGACGAGAACTGGGCCGGGCCGATCTAGATTGACATCCTTAGACCACGTGCATGTAACCAAATTTTGATCTGGAAAGTAGTAGGGAGTTATTGATTTTTGGGTCAACAAAATCTTGTTATCTTCCTAAAATATGGACCATTTTTTCAACTTTCAAATCTTCAGATTCTATCAATCAAATCATCTACAAATTCAAAGCAAACATTTTCCTCATGGCTAGAAGTGACAATGGACAAAGGTTTATTTATTACAACTTAATTTAATTACACTTATACTCCTTAATCTTTGCTCATTATAACAAATATTTCTTTAATTTTTTTATCGAATTCTTATGTACAACCTTTCGTTAATTAGTACAATAAAGACACTAGTACAGGAAAATTTTAATAGAAATTGTACCGACACTGATGTGGCAAAATATGATTGAACTATTTTTTTTTTCTTTCTTTTTTTTTTTTTTTACATTTTCCAATGATGTCGCGCCATATATTGTCTGTAAAATTTTTCTGTAAAAAAATTCTGTACTTGTAAATTATTCTAATTAGTACATCTCACCCTTAATGGTAATTTATGTTAAAATATTTTGTTTCCATTCTTTGGAGGGATAAATATTTTTTTTGTACTTTTTTATTTTTTATTTTTTTATTTTTTATTTTTGAATTTGATGGGAAAATAAGAGATACAATATTTCGATGGATTTTTTGGATTTAAATTCTTATCAAATACAAATTGTTTTAATCAATGGAAATTTTGAGTATGAGAATGCCATGAAAAATCGTTAGGAACATAAATGTTATAATGAGTAAATATTGAGAACCTTGAGTGTAATTAAAATGTGGTGCTAAAAATAAAAATTGTGGTGAGAATGTAATAAGATGTTCAATTTAAAATACCCAACGTGCCCAGAATGTTTATGAATTCAATTTGGATAATGTAAGTGAAAATTGCAGGTGGTGGCAAGCATTTCTTGTGTTATTGGTGGTGTACTCAGCTTGGTCATCCCCATTCGAGCTTGCATTTAGAGAAATGGGAACGGGTCCACTCATGCCTGTTGATTTGGTGGTTGATGCCTTCTTTGGAGTTGATATTATTCTTACTTTTTTCGTTGCCTACTTGGACACATCAACTTATTTGCTAGTCGATGATCACAAGAAAATAGCTTTGAGGTATACATTTTCATCTTGTGTTTGAATAATAAAATTGGCTGATCAATATAAAACGAATATTCTTTGAGAGAAGGCAGGATTGTAATTGGACTAGAGGGAAGGTTTTCTCTTTTTTTTTCTTTTTTTTTTTTAAATATATTCACATGCTTCTATTTCAGGTATGTGTCGAATATGTGGTTCCCAATGGATGTGGCCTCTACCCTTCCATTCCAATCCATATACAAACTTTTCTCTGGGAAAACACACCATGGAGATGTCTTTGGCTTCCTCAACATGCTCAGGCTCTGGCGCCTCAGGCGTGTCAGTGAATTCTTTTCTAGGTGCCATTACATGCCCATGACCTTAAATGTTTTCATTGAAACTTTTCAATTATCAAGTCCTACAAGTACTTTTATCTTCCCCAACTAAAGTTTTTCCATCGAATGCACTACATCCATGCATACTTCTTTACTACGAAGAAAATC
>NW_019267820.1:0-5348 GCF_002742605.1 Olea europaea var. sylvestris
ATCAAAAACCACTTTTCATTGGCTCCATTCCAATCGAATTAGACAAGCAATTCGCCAAAAATGAACAAACCCGAAGTTATCATGAAATCGAAAACCACATTTCATTGGCTCGATTCCAATCGACTTAGACTTGCAATTTGTCAAAAACGAACAAACCCAAAGTTATCATGAAATCGAAAACCACTTTTCATTGGCTCGATTCCGATCGAATTAGACTAGCCATTCGCAAAAAATGAACAAACCCGAAGTTATCATGAAATCAAAAACCACTTTTCATCACCTCGATTCTAATGGAATTAGACTAGCATTTCGCAAAAAAACAAACAAACCCGAAGTTATCATGAAATCGAAAACCACATTTCATAGGCTCGATTCCAATCGACTAAGACTTGCAAATTGTCAAAAACGAACAAACCCAAAGTTATCATGAAATCGAAAACCACTTTTCATTGGCTCGATTCCGATCGAATTAGACTAGCCATTCGCAAAAAATGAACAAACCCGAAGTTATCATGAAATCAAAAACAACTTTTCATCGCCTCGATTCTAATGGAATTAGACTAGCATTTCGCAAAAAACAAACAAACCCGAAGTTATCATGAAATCAAAAACTACTTTCCATTTGCTCTATTCCAATCGATTTAGACTGGCATTTCGCCAAAAATGAACAAACCCAAAGTTATCATAAAATCAAAAATCAATTTTCATTTGCTCGATTCCAATCGAATTAGACTAGCAATTTTTTGATAACGGTTAAACCCGAAGTTATCATGAAATCGAAAACCACTTTTCATTGGCTCGATTCCAATCGAATTAGACTAGTAATTTAGCGAAAATGATCGAACCCGAAGTTATCATGAAGTTATGAACAACTTTTCATTGGCTCAATTCCAATCGAATTAGACTAGCAATTCGCCAAACACGAACAAGCCCGTAGTTATCATAAAATCGAAAACCACTTTTCATTGGCTCCATTCCAATCGAATTAGACTAACAACTCGCCAAAAATGAACAAACCCGAATTTATCACGAAATCAAAAACCACTTTTCATTGGCTCGATTAAAATAGAATAAGACTGGCGATTAGCAGAAAACGATCAAACCCGAAGTTATCATTAAATCAAAACCCACTTTTCATTGGCTCCATTCCAATCGAATTAGACTAGCAATTTTTCGAAAACGATTAAATCCAAAGTTATCATGAAATCGAAAACCACTTTTCATTGGCTCGATTCCTATCGAATTAGACTAGTAATCCGTCGAAAGTGATAGAACCCGAAGTTATCATGAAATCATGAACAACTTTTCATTGGCTCAATTCCAATCGAATTAGACTAGCAATTCGCCAAACACGAACAAACCCGTAGTTATCATGAAATCGAAAACCACTTTTCAATGGCTTTATTCCAATCGAATTAAACTAACAACTCGCCAAAAATGAACAAACCCAAAGTTATCATGAAATCAAAAACCACTTTTCATTAGCTCGATTAAAATCAAATTAGACTAGCGATTCACTGAAAACAATCAAACCTGATGTTATCATGAAATCAAAAACCACTTTTCATTGGCTCCATTCCAATCGAATTGGACTAGCAATTCGCCAAAAATGAACAAACCCGAAGTTATCATGAAATCGAAAACCACATCTCTTAGGCTCGATTCCAATCGAACTAGACTTGCAATTTGCCGAAAACGAATAAACCCGAAGTTATCATGTAATAGAAAAACACTTTTCATTGGCTCGATTCCGATCGAATTAGACTAGCAATTTGCAAAAAATGAACAAACCCGAAGTTATCATGAAATCAAAAACAATTTTTCACTGCCTCGATTCTAATCGAATTAGACAAGCATTTCGCAAAAAATAAACAAACCCGAAGTTATCATGAAATCGAAAACTACTTTCCATTGGCTTGATTCCAATCGAATTAGACTGGCATTTCGCCAAAAATGTACAAACCCGAAGTTATCATGAAATGAAAAACCACTTCTCATTGGCTCGATTCCAATCGAATTAGACTAGCAATTTTTCGAAAATAGTCAAACCTGAAGTTATCATGAAATCGAAAACCACTTTTCATTGGCTCCATTCCAATTGAATTAGACTAGTAATTCCCCGAAAATGATCGAACCTGGAGTTATCATGAAATCATAAACAACTTTTCATTGGCTCAATTCCAATCGAATTAGACTAGCAATTCGCCAAAGACGAACAAACCCGTAGTTATCATGAAAACGAAAACCACTTTTCATTGGCTCCATTCCAATCGAATAAGACTAACAACTCGCCAAAAATGAACAAACCCGAAGTTATCATGAAATCAAAAACTACTTTTCATTGGCTCGATTAAAATCTAATTAGACTAGCGATTAGTAGAACACGATCAAACCCGAAGTTAACATTAAATCGAAAACCACTTTTCATTGGCTCCATTTCAATCGAATTAGACTAGCAATTCGCCAAAAATGATCAAACCCGATGTTATCATGAAATCGAAAACCACATTTCATAGGCTCGATTTCAATCGAATTAGACTTGCAATTTGCCGAAAACAAACAAAATCGAAGTTATCATGAAATCGAAAACCACTTTTCATTGGCTTAATTTCGATCGAATTAGACTAGCAATTTGTAAAAAATGAACAAACCCGAAGTTATCATGAAATCAAAAAAAACTTTTCATTGCCTCGATTCTAATCGAATTAGACTAGCAATTTGCCAAAATTGAACAGACCCGAAGTTATCATGAAATCGAAAACCACTTTTCATTGGCTCGATTCCAATCGAATTAGTCTTGTAATTCGCCGAAAACGAACAAACCCGAAGTTATCATGAAATTGAAAACCACTTTTCATTGGCTCGATTCCAATCGAATTAGACTTGCATTTCGCCAAAAACGAACAAGCCCGAAGTTATCATGAAATCGAAAACCACTTTTCATTGGATCCATTACAATCAAATTAGACTAGCAATTTGTCGAAAATGAACAAACCCGAAGTTTTCATGAAATCAAAAACCACTTTTCATTGGCTCTATTCCGATTGAATTAGACTAGCAATTCGCAAAAAATGAACAAACCCAAAGTTATCATGAAATCAAAAACAACTTTTCATTGCCTCGATTCAAATCGAATTAGACTAGCATTTCGAAAAAAATAAAAAAATCCGAAGTTATCATGAAATCAAAAACTACTTTCCATTGGCTCGATTCCAATCTAGTTAGACTGGTAATTCGCCAAAAATAAACAAACCCGAAGTTATCATGAAATGAAAAACCACTTTTCATTGGCTCTATTCCAATCGAACTAGACTAGCAATTTTTCGAAAACGATCAAACCCGAAGTTATCATGAAATCGAAAACCACTTTTCATTGGCTCGATTCCAATCGAGTTAGACTAGTAATTCGCCGAAAATGATCGAACCCGAAGTTATCATGAAATCATAAACAACTTTTCATTGGCTCAATTCCAATCGAATTAGACTAGCAATTCGCCAAACACGAACAAACCCGTAGTTATCATGAAAATGAAAACCACTTTTCATTGGCTCCATTCCAATCGAATTAGACTAACAACTCGCCAAAAATGAACAAACCAGAAGTTATCATGAAATCAAAAACTACTTTTCATTAGCTCGATTAAAATCTAATTAGACTAGCGATTAGCAGAACACGATCAAACCCGAAGTTAACATTAAATCGAAAACCACTTTTCATTGGCTCCATTCCAATCGAATTAGACTAGCAATTCGCCACAAATGATCAAACCCGAAGTTATCATGAAATCGAAAATCACATTTCATAGGCTCGATTTCAATCGAATTATACTTGCGATTTGCCGAAAATGAACAAAACTGAAGTTATCATGAAATCGAAAACCACTTTTCATTGGCTCAATTTCGATCGAATTAGACTAGCAATTTGTAAAAAATGAACAAACCCGAAGTTATCATGAAATCAAAAAAAAACTTTTCATTGCCTCGATTCTAATCGAATTAGACTAGCAATTCGCCAAAATTGAACAGACCCGAAGTTATCATGAAATTGATAACCACTTTTCATTGGCTCAATTCCAATCGAATTAGACTTGCAATTCGCCGAAAACGAACAAACCCGAAGTTATCATGAAATTGAAAACCACTTTTCATTGGCTCGATTCCAATCGAATTAGACTTGCAATTCGCCAAAGACGAACAAACCCGAAGTTATCATGAAATCAAAAACTACTTTTCATTGGCTCCATTACAATCGAATTAGACTTGCAATTCGCCAAAAATGAACAAACCCGAAGTTATCATGAAATCGAAAACCACTTTTCATTGGATCCATTACATTCGAATTAGACTTGCAATTTGTCGAAAATGAACAAACCTGAAGTTTTCATGATATCGAAAACCACTTTTCATTGGCTCGATTCCGATTGAATTAGACTAGCAATTCGCAAAAAATGAACAAACCCGAAGTTATCATGAAATCAAAAACCACTTTTCATTGCCTCGATTCTAATCGAATTAGACTAGCATTTCGAAAAAAATAAAAAAACTCGAAGTTATCATAATATCAAAAACTACTTTCCATTTACTCGATTCCAATCGATTTAGACTGGCAATTCGCCAAAAATGAACAAACCCGAAGCTATTATAAAATCAAAAATCACTTTTCATTGGCTCGATTACAATCGAATTAGACTTGCAATTTGTCGAAAACGATCAAACCCGAAGTTATCATGAAATTGAAAACCACTTTTCATTGGCTCGATTCCAATCGAATTAGACTAGCAACTTTTATAAAACGATCAAACCCGATGCTATCATGAAATCAAAAACCACTTTTCATTGGCTCGATTCCAATCGAATTAGACTTGCAATTTTTCGAAAACGAACAAACCCGAAGTTATCATGAAATCGAAAACCACTTTTCATTGGCTCGATTCCAATCGAATTAGACTTGCAATTCGCAAAAGACGAACAAACGTGAAGTAATTAGGAAATCGAAAACCACTTTTCATTGGCTCGATTCCTATCGAATTAGACTTGCAATTTGCCGAAGATGAACAAACTCGAAGTTATCATGAAATCGAAAACCACTTTTCACTGGCTGGATTCCAAGCGAATTAGACTTGCAATTCGCAAAGAAGACCAAAACCGAAGTTATTATGAAATCAAAAACCACTTTTCATATGCTCGATTCCAATCCAATTAGACTGGCGAAAACGAACAAACTCGAAATTACCATGAAAT
Organism: Olea europaea var. sylvestris; assembly: GCF_002742605.1. NCBI lineage: Eukaryota > Viridiplantae > Streptophyta > Magnoliopsida > Lamiales > Oleaceae > Olea > Olea europaea. Next base: position 5,242 of record NW_019267820.1, read on the forward strand.
CGAAAACCACTTTTCATTGGCTCTATTCCAATCGAATTAGACTAGCAATTCGCCAAACACGAACAAACCTGTAGTTATCGTGAAATCGAAAACCACTTTTCATTGGC
>NW_019267821.1:0-5347 GCF_002742605.1 Olea europaea var. sylvestris
AGCGAAAAATGACGAAATTGCCCCCGTCGCGATTTTTATTTCCGATTAATTTGTCAAATTTTAGCCGATTCCGACACCGTCGCAAAAAATTACGAAATTGCCCCGACGCGATTTTTGTTTCCCATCAATCAGTCAAATTTGAGCCGATTCTGACACCGTCGCGAAAAATAACGAAATTGCCCCCGGCGCGATTTATATTTCCGATTAATCTGTCAAATTTTAGCCGATTCCGACACCGTCGCGAAAAATGACGAAATTGTCCCCGGCTCGATTTTTGATTCCGATCAATCAGTCAAATTTAAGCCGATTCCGGCATCGTCGCGAAAAATGACGAAATTGCCCCGGGTCGATTTTTGTTTCCGATAAATCAATCAAGTTTGAGCCGATTCCGGCATCGTCGCGAAAAATGACGAAATTGCCCCGGGTCGATTTTTGTTTCCGATAAATCAATCAAGTTTGAGCCGATTCCGGCATCGTCGCGAAAAATGACGAAATTGCCCCGGGTCGATTTTTGTTTCCGATAAATCAATCAAGTTTGAGCCGATTCCGGCATCGTCGCGAAAAATGACGAAATTGCCCCGGGTCGATTTTTGTTTCCGATAAATCAATCAAGTTTGAGCCGATTCCGGCATCGTCGCGAAAAATGACGAAATTGCCCCGGGTCGATTTTTGTTTCCGATAAATCAATCAAGTTTGAGCCGATTCCGGCATCGTCGCGAAAAATGACGAAATTGCCCCGGGTCGATTTTTGTTTCCGATAAATCAATCAAGTTTGAGCCGATTCCGGCATCGTCGCGAAAAATGACGAAATTGCCCCGGGTCGATTTTTGTTTCCGATAAATCAATCAAGTTTGAGCCGATTCCGGCATCGTCGCGAAAAATGACGAAATTGCCCCGGGTCGATTTTTGTTTCCGATAAATCAATCAAGTTTGAGCCGATTCCGGCATCGTCGCGAAAAATGACGAAATTGCCCCGGGTCGATTTTTGTTTCCGATAAATCAATCAAGTTTGAGCCGATTCCGGCATCGTCGCGAAAAATGACGAAATTGCCCCGGGTCGATTTTTGTTTCCGATAAATCAATCAAGTTTGAGCCGATTCCGGCATCGTCGCGAAAAATGACGAAATTGCCCCGGGTCGATTTTTGTTTCCGATAAATCAATCAAGTTTGAGCCGATTCCGGCATCGTCGCGAAAAATGACGAAATTGCCCCCGGCTCGATTTTTGTTTCCGATCAATCAGTCAAATTTGAGCCGATTCCGACACCGTCGCGAAAAATGACGAAATTGCCCCCGGCTCGATTTTTGATTCCGATCAATCAGTCAAATTTGAGCCGATTCCGGCATCGTCGCGAAAAATGACGAAATTGCCCCGGTTCGATTTTTGTTTCCGATAAATCAATCAAGTTTGAGCCGATTCCGACATCGTCGCGAAAAATGACGAAATTGCCCCAGACTCGATTTTTGTTTCCGATCAATCAGTCAAATTTTAATCGATTCCGACACCGTCGTGAAAAACGACGAGATTGCCCTCGGCTCATTTTTGTTTCCGAACAATTAGTCAAATTTGAGCCGATTCTGACACCGTCGCGAAAAATGACGACATTGCCCCCGGTTCGATTTTTGTTTCCGAACAATTAGTCAAATTTGAGCCGATTCCGACAACGTCACGAAAAATAACGAAATTGCCCGCGACGCGATTTTTGTTTCCGATCAATCAGTCATATTTGAGCCGATTCCGACACCGTCGCGAAAAATGACGAAATTGCACCCGGCTCGATTTTTTTATCCGATCAATCAGTCAAATTTTAGCGGATTCCGACCACGTCGCGAAAAATGACGAGATTGCCACCGGCTCATTTTTGTTTCCGACCAATCAGTCAAATTTGAGCCCATTCCGAAACCGTAGCAAAAAATGACGAAATTGCCCCCGGCTCGATTTTTGTTTCCGATCAATCAGTCAAATTTTAGCCGATTCCGACCCCGTCGCGAAAAATGACGTGATTGCCCCCGGCTCATTTTTGTTTCCGATCAATCAGTCAAATTTGAGCCCATTCCGACACCGTCGCGAAAAATTACGAAACTGCCCCTGGCTCGATTTTTGTTTCCGATCAATCAGTCAAATATTAGCCGATTCCGACACCGTTGCGAAAAATGACTAAATTTCCCACGGCTAGATTTTTGTTTCCGATCAATCAGTCAAATTTTATCCGATTTCGACACCGTCGCGAAAAATGGCGAAATTGCCCCAGGCTCGTTTTTTGTTTCCGATCAATCAGTCAAATTTTAGCCGATTCCGACCCCGTCACGAAAAATGACGAGATTGCCACTGGCTCATTTTTGTTTCCGATCAATCAGTCAAATTTGAGCCCATTCCAAAACCGATGCTAAAAATTACGCAATTGCCCCCGGCTCGATTTTTTTTTCCGATCAATCCGTCAAATTTTAGCCGATTCCGACCCCGTCACGAAAAATGACGAGATTGCCACTGGCTCATTTTTGTTTCCGATCAATCAGTCAAATTTGAGCCGATTCCGGCATCGTCACGAAAAATGACGAAATTGCCCCCGGCGCGATTTTTGTTACCGATCAATCAGTCAAATTTTAGCCGATTCCGACATCGTCACGAAAAATGACGAAATTGCCCTTGCGCGATTTTTGTTTCCCGTCAATCAGTCAAATTTAGCCCATTTCGACACCGTCGCGAAAAATGACGAAATTGCCCTCGGCGCGATTTTTGTTTCCGATCAATCCGTCAAATTTTAGCCGATTCCGACCCCGTCACGAAAAATGACGAGATTGCCACTGGCTCATTTTTGTTTCCGATCAACCAGTCAAATTTGAGCCCATTCCAAAACCGATGCTAAAAATTACGCAATTGCCCCCGGCTCGATTTTTGTTTCCGATCAATCAGTCAAATTTGAGCCGATTCCGGCATCGTCACGAAAAATGACGAAATTGCCCCCGGCGCGATTTTTGTTACCGATCAATCAGTCAAATTTTAGCCGATTCCGACACTGAATGACGAAATTGCCCCCGGCGCGATTTTTGTTTCCGATCAATCAGTCAAATTTGAGCCGATTCCGACACCGTCACGAAAAATGACGAAATTACCCCCGGCTCGATTTTTGTTTCCGATAAATCATTCAAATTTGAGCCGATTCCGGCATCGTCACGAAAAATGACGAAATTGCCCCCGGCTCGATTTTTATTTCCGATCAATCAATCAAATTCTAACCGATTCCGACACCGTCGCGAAAAATGACGAGATTGCTCCCGGCTCATTTTTGTTTCCGAACAATTAGTCAAATTTGTGCCGATTCCGACACCGTCGCGAAAAATGACGACATTGCCCCCGGCTCGATTTTTTTTTCCGAACAATTAGTCAAATTTAAGCCGATTCCGACAACGTCACGAAAAATAACGAAATTGCCCTCGACGCGATTTTTGTTTCCGATCAATCAGTCAAATTTGAGCCGATTCCGACACCGTCCCGAAAAATGACGAAATTGCCCCTGGATCGATTTTTGTTTCCGATCAATCAGTCAAATTTTAGCCGATTCCGACACCGTCGCGAAAAATGACTAAATTGCCCCCGGCTCGATTTTTGTTTCCGAACAATCAGACAAATTTGAGCCGATTCCGACACCGTCGCGAAAAATGACAAAATTGCCCCCTGCTCGATTTTTTTTCCCGATCAATCAGTCAAATTTTAGCCGATTCCGACACCGTCGCGGAAAATGACGAAATTTCCCACGGCCCGTTTTTTGTTTCCGATCAATCAGTCAAATTTTTGCTGACTCCGACACCGTCGCGAAAAATGACGAAATTGCACCCGGCTCGATTTTTGTTTCCGATCAATCAGTCAAATTTGAGCCGATTCCGACACCGTCGCGAAAAATGACGAAATTAGCCCCGGCTCGATTTTTGTTTCCGATAAATCATTCAAATTTGAGCCGATTCCGGCATCGTCGCGAAAAATGACGAAATTGCCCCCGGCTCGATCTTTGTTTCCGATCAATCAATCAAATTCTAACCGATTCCGACACCGTCGCGAAAAATGACGAGATTGCCCCCGGCTCATTTTTGTTTCCGAACAATTAGTCAAATTTGAGCCGATTCCGACACCATCGCGAAAAATTACGAAATTTCACCCGGCTCAATTTTTATTTCCAATCAATCAGTCAAATTTTAGCCCATTCCGACACCGTCGCGAAAAATGACGAAATTGCCCCTACTCGATTTTTGTTTCCGATAAATCTGTCAAATTTGAGCGCATTCCGACACCGTCGTGAAAAATGACGAAATTGCCCCGGCTCGTTTTTTGTTTCCGATCAATCAGTCAAATTTTAGCCGATTCCGACCCCGTCGTGAAAAATGACGAGATTGCCACTGGCTCATTTTTGTTTCCGATCAATCAGTCAAATTTGAGCCCATTTCGACACCGACGCTAAAAATTACGCAATTGCCCCCGGCTCGATTTTTGTTTCCTAACAATCAGTCAAATTTTAGCCGATTCTGACACCGTCGCGAAAAATGAAGAAATTGCCCCCGGCTCGATTTTTCTTTCCGATAAATCAGTCAAATTTGACCCGATTCCGACAACGTCACGAAAAATAACGAAATTGCCCTCGACGCGATTTTTGTTTCCGATCAATCAGTCAAATTAGAGTCGATTCCGACATCGTCGCGAAAAATGACGAAATTGCCCCCGACTCGATTTTTGTTTCCGATCAATCAGTCAAATTTTAGCTGATTCCGACCCCGTCACGAAAAATGACAAGATTGCCCCCAGCTCATTTTTGTTTCCGCTCAATCAGTCAAATTTGAGCCCATTCCGACACCGTCTCTAAAAATTACGAAATTGCCCCCGGCTCGATTTTTGTTTTCTATCAATCAATAAAATTTTAGCCGATTCCGGCAACGTCGCGAAAAATAACGAAATTGCCCTCGGCGCGATTTTTGTTTCCCATCAATCAGTCAAATTTGAGCCGATTCCGACACCGTCACGAAAAATGACGAAATTGCCCCCGGCTCGATTTTTGTTTCTGATCAATCAATCAAATTTTAGCCGATTCCGACACCGTCGCGAAAAATGACGAAATTTCCCACGGCACGATTTTTGTTTCCGATCTATCAGTCAAATTTGAGCCGATTCCGACTGCGTCGTAAAAAATGACGAAATTGCCCCCGGCTCGATTTTTGTTTCCGATCATCAGTCAAATTTGAGCCGATTTCGACACCGTCGCGAAAAATGACGGAATTGCCCCCGCTCGATTTTTGTTTCCGATAAATCAGTCAAATTTGAGCCGATTCCGACATCGTCGCGAAATATGACGAAATTGCCTC